>NW_007730092.1:46703-62996 GCF_000696425.1 Galeopterus variegatus | reverse complement strand
TGCTTCTCCTGTCAAGAGTATAGACATTTCTACTGGTCGGGTCTGCACTTAGATGGTGTGGGAGATACTGTTAGCTGCCTACTCAATATTGATTCCTCCCACTGTCTTTTAAGAAAACAGGGCTTTGTTCTGGGTGGCAACAGGCCAAACCCCAGGCAGGTCATGAGTAATCTGATCCAATGTTCCCAAACTTTGCTGGTAATAAAATCACCTAAAATTCTTGTTTAAAAAATAATAGAGAAACAAAAATATATACCCCGGGCTTCCATCCTAGACCCAGCAAATCACAATTTCCTGAGATGTGTCTTGCTGATAGGTATATTGAGCAAGCCCCCTGATAACTCTAGTTGTCATCAGGGAAGTATGAGGAATACTGGTCTAAGCCATTGCTGGCTATCACTCCTGTGCCTGGCTTTCCTAATATCCCCTGCAACTAGGTGACCATGTGATCAGTTCTGGTCAATGAAACCTAAAGTCTATTTGGGAGATTTCTGGGAAATAATCAACCACATTGTATATCGAAAAAATAAAAATTTAAAGGAAAAAATAAACTATACTTAGCAATAAAAGGAGAAAGAGATCCATCCTTCCCTCTTCAGTGCTTCATTTTGTCTTCAATGCAGCTATGATGATTGGAGCTGAAGTAACAACATGAGTAAAAGGCCAGTGGCCTTTGCCACTGTTGAGCAGCTTAAATAATGCCACCAACCTCCAATTTCTTGTTAAACGAGCAAAATAAACCCTGGGTTGTCTAATCCTATGGTCAGGTGTTTGTCCCTTGGACCAAATGCTTTCCTGAGCATGTAACAGATACTAGCAACATTTGCCTCTGTGACACACCCTCACCCATGCTCCATTTGTAGGGGCTTTGCCCCTTCTGGGTGAGGGATTCCTTCTTCAGATATGTCAAGGCAGTCATTGGGGTTAGTCAAGACCCACATAAATGGCAGCCATCTGTCTTTTCAAGAGGACCATGTCTACTTCCCTTTTCTCTATCTATTTGATTTATCACTTCACTCTCAGAAGACTTATATTTTTTTCCAAGTTCTTGAGGGACATGTCATAGATATTACTTGTGATGCTGACAATTTATGGGGTAGGTTTTATTTTCCTGAAGAGAATTCTGTCTGAAAAACTATAACAAGGGTTAGCAAACTTGCTCTGTAAGGAGCTAGACAGTAAATATTTTAGGCTTTTGTGCCACATGGTCTCTGCTACAATTTCTCAACTCTGTCTTTGCAGCCCCAAATAGCCACGGACAATACATAAATGAAAAAGCATGGCTGTGTCCAATAAAAAAAAATGTTATGAAACAGGCAGTGGCTGGATTAGGCCCTTGGGCTGCAGTTTGCCAACCCCTCACCTATAAGACAGTCTTCACTATCAAAAACTTGAGGAGAAAAATTGGACCTGCCTGGTATCACCACATCTAGTTTTTTGCTGTGTCCCTGCCACTTGGAAAAACAATAAACTGGGAAAAGGGTATAGCGGCATGCAGGGGACCCATCTTGGTCAAAACCCATTCCAGGCATAAGTCCTTAAAGAACACTGATGTTGCTGTATTTATTGAGCAACTACTGTCTACCAGGGGTTGTGGGAGGCATTTACATAAAAACGTTAATACATCAAGGTTCAAGACCTCTGCTTAAGATTCTCACTCATATCTTAAGAATCATGGTCACGTAACCTGGATATGCAAGTATCCTGTCACCCTGCCCTGAATTACGACATTTTACCATCCAGTCTAAAATACAGGCAGAAGGAGAACAAAATTGAGGTGAGTGAAATAAATAAAAGTGTTTTATTTCCAATTTAAGTGTTTTGTTAAATATGTATTTTTTTCAACTTGAGGCTTGTAAATCATTTTGCATATCTGTAGTAAAACTTACCAGAATGTCTGGTTTTATCCATAATATTGCTATTTGGGAGGGGTTATTTCCCCTTTCTATCTGAAGGCTTTTCACTTATGTCCAATGAAAATAGAAGTTTTTGAGGCAACTTTACTTAACCAAAACAGGCTCTTAATTTGATGATGTGAGAACAGCCCAAAGGTTAGAAAATTGTGTTCACTTCATAGCTGATACACCTATTAGAACAAACTTTAAGATGGCAGGAAAGCGGCCTTCATTCCATCTGTCGCCACGAAGCATTTACAACCACCTGTCTCAGCCAATCTATAACTATCACTGAAAGACAGAAGTGAAATTCCAAGAGGACCAGCCTCTGGCAGCTCTATGTTCAGCCTCTGGGAAACTGTGTAGTTTTTAAATGGCCACAATGTTACTTTTGGTCCCACATACTCTTCCATAACTCTGCCATTCCTCAACAAGAGCCAGAGATTACACCCATCCCCTTCCCTGGAACCTCAGCAGGACTTTGTGACAGTTTCAACAGAGAAGGGAGCAGAAGTTATGTCCCATGATTCCCAACGCTGGATCACAATAGGTGATATGGCTTCACCCTGGCCTTCTCTCACTCTTAGGACACTTGCCTTTTGAAGCAGCCACTATGCTGACAGCAGGGACAAGTTTGCCCACACAGAGAGGTCAAATGGAGAATATCTGAGACCCCCAACAACAGCCAGCATCAAGACATCTGAATGAATGGGCCTTCAGTGGATTCTACCCCCATCTTTGAGTCACCCTAACTGATCCACAATGCAGCACAGGTGAGATGTCCCTTTTGAGCGCCACCCAAAATATGGATTCATAGCAAAATAAATATTATTATTTTAACTCACAAAATTTTGAGCTTAGTGACTGGAACATAGACTTAGGAGTGAATTCACATATCAATAACTTTCACTTGAAACAAAATAAACTGTATATTTTGCTTCCCATTTTGATCCATGTAGGCAGAAATCAAAAATATACATACTTATTCCAACACTGACGTCCTGCTCCAAGACGCTTATCTACAGCTGCACGGTCAGTTGCGGGGCTGAGCCCAGGAAAGCCTGGATCACTGATGCCCGGCTGAACGCAGATCGGTGGGTGAACAGCTTGCCTTCTGCCTGGCCCACCTCCTTCTCAATCACCTCTGAGAGGCCGTTTTTGGGTATCTGCCGCCTCTTGGTGATGCTGACATAAGGCTCTTCACTCTGGCCTGACTGGAAGTACATGCAGAATAATTCAAAACACCTGGAAATAAATCAGAAAGTCATAATAATTAGAGACAGATAGGATTTTGCCTTTCTCAGTCACTCTGCTTAGACTTAGCCTGATTCTCAAAGCCTTGTCATGGCTACTCTTGACTGTTTGTCAAGCCCACTCGTGACTGTTGTCACTCCTCTAAATCATCCATTACAAGGACTACTTCTGAGCATGGAGTCCTCTTGAGACCCTCCAGCAGGCCAATAGAAATTGAGTGAGAAACAAATAGAGAGCTGACACCGAAGGCCATTGAGATGAGGAAACCTACTAGAGAATGGAAAGTGTTTCAGGCTCAGAGCCACAGAGAAATGTTCAGTATTCCTTCATGACACATATTAGCTGACACCACCTCCCCCACGTCGTTTGCCTCAATTACAAAGCAGATATAATACAGATTATGCCACATTGCTGTGAAAGATGATGATAATACAGTATACCTATGTGTGCCACATCCAACAGATATCCCCAAACCACACCAGTTAAAGCAGAAGCTATAGGTGGAAGATTCCCCAATACAGGGCAGCTTGCCATATAGCATTTCACTGGGAGACTACAACATGTATTACCTGACTTTCTGTTCGCATAAGCCTTTAAAGGGCAAGGTTAATGTCAATCACACCTAGAGACCTGCCAAGTATGTCTTATTTATGGAAGTCCAAGCCTGCCCTAGAGACTAAGCCTTAACCTCTCCAAACTGAGATTAGCTGGGGCCGGCCCGGAGGTGCACTGGAGAGTGCACCGCTTGGGAGCGCAGCGGCGCTCCGCCGAGGGTTTGGATCTCATGTGGAGACCGGTTCCCGCTCACTGGCTGAGCACAGTGTGGGTGCAACACCGAGGGTTGCAATCCCGTTGCCGGTCCCTGGTATGGGCGCGACACCGAGGGTTGCGATCCCGTTACCGGTCAGTAAAAAAGACAAAAAGGAAAAAAAGAATAGCTGGCTTTTAAAATTGAGATGTCGCCTCTAGGTAATAATATGGGTGCTGAAGTGGGAAAGACTACTGAGGTCTGCAATTTATCTTGAGTACACACACACAAATGAGTTGGTGTATGGACAGATAAATGGGAAGATGTTGAACAAGATGTTAATTGTAGAATTTAGGTGTGGTGGGTACTTGGATGTTCACTGTAGAATTGTTTCAAGTTTCTTCTCTGTGTTTGAAAATTTCCATAATAAAATGCTGGGAAAACGTGGTTTTTCCCTAGGAGTAAGAAAAATGTTAATGGCCTTAGGTTTAAAAATTGTTAAAGGACTTTTTCCCCATAAACATTCACTTTTATAATGACCTCACAATGCTGCCAGAAGATTTTATGGCTCCATCTTTTTTATGGAATGTTGTCAACTTTATACTCTGACCCCGAGACAACTATGGCAAGGAGAATACATCATATTTTGAAGTAACAAAATACAGCTTGACATAAGACAGGAAATTCGGGAAGCTTTCTGGTGAGTACAAAGTGGACACATTTTGTGATTATTACCATTTGGTCCTGGGATGAGGAGTATAGATTTGTCTGTGTGTGTGTGTGTGTGTGTGTGTGTGTGTATGTGCAAGAGAGAGAGAGAGAGAGAGAGAGAATACAGGACAGAGATAGACAGGTCTATCTACTATATTTTGTCCAGCTGGGTCAAGGACACTTTAATCACATAAAAACATATAAAACAGGTGCCAGCACGCAACCCAGCAGGTAGGCCTTGCCACTGCCACACAACTCCATCCTGAGCCTGGCCAATTGCGTGCTGATCAGACAGGCACTCAGCCAGAGAGGCCCAAGATCTGTGGAGACCACACGCCCTGCAGTGCCAGCACGGGACCCAGCAGGTAGGCCTCACTGCCACTGCCAGACTCCATCCCCAGCCTGGCCTAGTACACGTTATAGAGAGAGGCGACTTCCCAGAGAGGCCCAAGACCTGAGACGACCATGCACCCGAGGTACCAGTGGGCAACCGAGCAGACACTGAGGAAGCTGTGCCAAATTGGCAGCCCCAGCAGCATCCTAGCCAGACAATAGTGTCAAACAAGTGGACCGTGAAAGCCCCTGCCACAATGATGAAACAGCAAAGGAAAGATACCAGAAATATGAAAAATCAAGAAAGTACACTACCAAAGAGTAATAACTCTCAAGCTCTAGATCCTATAGAACAAGAAGCCCTTGAAATGTCTGACAAGTAATTTCAAGTGAGAATTCTAAGGAAACTAAATGAGATACAAGAAAACTCAAGTAGACAACATGATAAAAAGAGGAAAAGTATATAGGACCTGAAAGAAAAAATGTAAAGGAAGTCAATGCCCTGAAAAAGAATGTAGCAGAGCTTGCCGAGCTGAAGAATTCATTCAACAAAATAAAAAACACAACAGAGAATTTAACCAGCAGGCTTGCAGAAGCAGAAGACAGAACTTCTGACTTTGAAGATGGGCTGTTTGAAATAACACAGGCAGACAAAAATTTAAGAGATATCAGACAACCTTAAGTGCTCAAATATCCAAGTCATGGGTATTCCAGAAGGGGAGGAAAAAGGAGATTGCATTCAAAACATTTTCAATAAAATAGTGGAAGAAAACTTCCCAGGTATAGGAAAAGACACAGATCTCCAGATTCAGGAAACTCAAAGATCCCCAAATGTATTCAACCCAAAAAGGGCTTCTCTAAGACATGTTATAGTCAAATTTACAAAACTCAAAGACAAACAGAGAGGGCCGGCCCGGTGGCGCACTGGATAGTGCGCCGCTTGGGAAGCGCGACACGGAAAAAGACAAAAAAAAAAAAAAAGAAAAACAGAGAATTTGAAAAGCTGCAAGAGAGAAGTGTCAAATCACCTATAAGGGAGCCCCAATCAGACTAACATCAGACTTTTCATTACAAACCCTAAAAGCCAGAAAGAAATGGGATGATATATTCAAAATACTAAAAGACAGAGATTGACAGCCAAGAATACTCTACCCCACAAGGCTGTCCTTCCGAAATGAAGGGCAAATAGTATATTTCTCAGACCAACAAAAACTGCAGGACTTCACTACCACATGACCACCCTCAGAAGAAATTCTCAACGGAGTACTGGGTTTGGTACCTGAAAATAACTACCACTGCCATAAAAACTCAAGAAAAATGAAAACCTACTAGTAAAATAAAAATCCCAAGAATGAAGAGAAAAAAGAAAAAAGTATATCTACAACCCAAGCAACCAACAAATACAGAAGACAAACAATAAATCAGAAAGAAAGGAACAAAAGACACTTAAGACATAAACAAACAATCAATAAAATGCTAGGAGGAAACCAACACTTTTCAATAACAACTCTTAATGTAATAGGATTAAATTCCCCAATCAAAAGACATAGATGGGCTGACTGGATTAAAAACGATGACCCAACTATATGCTGCCTTCAAGAGACCCACCTCACCTATAAAGACTCACATAGACTAAGAGTGAAAGGATGGAAAAATATTTACCATGCAAACAGAAATGAAAAACCAGCTGGAGTAGCTATTCTTATATCCGATAAAGTAGACTTTCAACTAAAAACCAAAAAAAGAGATAATGCAGGTGACTACATAATGATAAAATGATTGATCCATCAAGAAGACATAACAATCATAAATTCATATGCACCCAAAGTTGGAGCAGCCAGATTAATAAAGTAAACTCTATTAGACCTAAAGAAGTAAATAGACACCAATACCATAATAGCAAGGGACCTGAAAAACTCACTGTCAATATTGGACAGATCATCTAGGCAAAGAATCAGCAGAGAAACACATGATCTAAAGAAAAATCTAGTCCAATCCGACTTGGCAGATATCTACACAACATTCCATCCAACAACTTCGGAATATTCATTCTTCTCATCAGCACATGGATCATTCTCCAGGATAGATCACATGTTAGGTCACAAATCAAGTCTCAACAAATTTAAAACATTGGAATTATCCCATGTAATTTTTCAGACCAAAATGGATTAAAATTAGCAATCAATAACAAATGAAATTCTGGAAATTATGCAAACACATGGAAAATACACAGCATTCTACTTCATGACATATGGTTCCAAGAGGAAATCAAACAGGAAATTAAAAAATTTACTGAAACTAATGAAAACAATGATACATCATACCAAAACCTGTGGGATAGTGCAAAAGCAGTACTAAGGGGAAAATTTATCCCATTAAATGCGTACTTCAGAAGATCGGAAAGACGGCAAGTGAAGAACCTAATACTTCACCTTAAAGAACCAGAAAAACAAGAACAATCCAAACCCAAAGTTAGCAGACAGAAAGAAATCATTAAGATCAGAGCAGAACTTAATGAAATTGAAATCCAAAAAAATGATACAAAAGATCAATGAATCAAAAAGTTGGTTTTTTGAAAAGATAAAGTTAACAAACCATTAGTATGGCTAACTAGAAAAAGAGAGAAGGCCCAAATATCAAAAACTCGACATGAAAAAGTTGATATTAAAACTGATACCTCTGAATACAAAGTATCATTAGAGACTACTGTGAAAAACTATATGCCAACAAATTTGAAAATCTGGAGGAAATGGAAAAATTTCTGGACACACACAAACTACCAATACTGAGCCAAGAAGATGGAGAAAATCTGAACAGACCAATAACAACAAAATAGATTGAAACTGTTATCAGAAGGCTCCCAACAAAGAAAAGCACAGGACCAGATGGATTAACAGCAGAATTCTACCAAACATTCAAAGAGGAATAGATATCAATTCTCTACAAACTATTATAAAAGATTGAAAGAGAGGCAATTCTCCCAAACTCATTCTATGAAGCAAACATCACCCTGATACCAAAACCAGGTAAAGGTACAACTAAAAAAGAAAACTACAGGCCAATATACTTCATGAATATAGATGCAAAAATTCTCAATAAAATATTACCTAACAGAATACAGCAACACATATGCAAAAGTATACACCACGGTCAAGCGGGATTCATCCCATGGATGCAAGGTTGATTCAACCTATGCAAATCAATAAATGTGATTCAACATATCAATAAAATCAAACACAAGGAACATATGGTCATCTCTATAGATGCTGAAAAAGCATTTGATAAAATTCAACATTCATTCATGATAAACACTCTTTATAAGTTAGGTATAGATGGAAAGTATCTCAACATAATTAAAACCATATATGATAAACCCAATGCCAATGTCATCCTGAATGGGGAAAAGCTGAAAGCTTTACCTTTAAGAACAGGAACTAGACAAGGATGCCCACTCTCGCCACTCCTATTTGACATAGTGTTGGAAGTACTAGCCAGGGCAATCAGAGAAGAGAAGGAAATAAAGGACATCCAGATTGGAAAAGATGTGTAGTCAAACTGTCTCTGTTTGCAGATGACATGAACAGCCAGTTCATGAACAGCCTAAAGCCCCTACCAAAAAGCTCTTGGAGTTGATAAATGATTTCAGCAGAGTAGCAGGATACAAAGTCAACACACAAAAATCAGTAGCATTTCTTTTTTTTTTTGTCTTTTTATCTGACCGGTAAGGGGATCGCAACCCCTTGGCTTGGTGTCGCCTGCACCTCACTCAGCCAGTAAGTGCACTGGACATCCCTATATAGGATCCGAACCCGCGGCAGGAGTGCCGCTGCGCATCCAAGTGCCGCACTCTCCCAAGTGCGCCATGGGGCTGGCCCATCAGTAGCATTCCTATTCTCCAATAGTGAACATGCAGAAAGAGAAATCAAGAAAGCTTGCCCATTTACAATAGCCACCAAAAAACTAAAATACATAGGGATAGACTTAATGAAGGATGTGAAAAACCTCTATAATGAGAACTACAAACCGCTGCTGAAAGAAATTAAAGAGGACACAAGAAGATGGAAAGATATCCCATGCTCATGGATTGGAAGAATCTACATTGTGAAAAGATCTATTACTACCCAAAGTGATATACAAATTCAGTGCAATTCCAATCAAAATTCCACTGACGTTTTTCCCAGAAATGGGAAAATCTATCCTAACATTTATATGGAATAACAAAAGACCACACATAGCCAAAGAAATTCTGAGCAACAAAATAAAGCTGGAGTCATAACACTACCTGACTTTAAACTATAATACAAAGGTATAATAACCAAAACAGCATGGTACTGGCATAAAAACAGACTCAATGATCAATGGAATAGAATAATGAATCCAGAAATGAACCAATGCACCTACAAATATCTGATCTTTGACAAAGGCACCAAGCCTATATACTGGGGAAGGGATTGCCTCTTCAGCAAATGGTGCTGGGATAACTGGATATCCACATGCAGGAGATTGAAACTAGACTCATACCTCTCACCATATACTAAAATCAACTCAAAATGGATTAAAGAATTAAATATACACCCTGAAACAATAAAACTTCTTAAAGAAAACATAGGAGAAACACTTCAGGAAGTAGGACTGGGCACAGACTTTATGAATGAGACCCCCAAAGCATGGGCAACCAAAGGAAAAATAAACAAATGGGATTATATCAAACTAAGAAGCCTCTGCACAGCAAAAGAAACAATTAGCAGAGGTAAAAGACAACCAACAGAATGGCAGAAAATATTTGCAAAATATACATCTGACAAAGGATTAATATCCAGAATATACAAGGAATTCAAACAACTTTACAGCAACAAAACAAGTAACCCAATTAAAAAATGGGCAAATGAGCTAAATAAGCGTTTCTCAAAGGAAGATACACGAATGGCCAACAGACACCTGAAAAACTGCTCAACATCACTCAGCATTCGGGAAATGCAAATCAAAACCACACTGAGATACCATCTCACCCCAGTTAGGATGGCTAACATCCAAAAGACTGTGAATGATAAATGCTGGCAAGGTTGCAGAGAAAAAGGAACTCTCATACATTGTTGGTGGGACTACTAAAAGGCATAGCCTCTATGGAAAATGGTATGGAGGTTCCTCAAACAATTGCTGCTAGATCTACCATATGACCCAGCTATCCCACTGCTGGGAATATACCCAGAGGAATGGAAACCATCAAGTCGAAGGTAGAATATACCCAGAGGAATGGAAACCATTAAGTCGAAGGTACACATGTTCTCCAATGTTCATTGCAGCACTATTTACAATAGCAAAGAGATGGAACCAGCCCAAATGTCCATCATCTGATGAGTGTATATGGAAAATGTGGTATATCTAGACAATGGAATCCTACTCTGCTATAAAAACGAATGAAATATTGCCATTTGCAACAACATGGATGTACCTAGAGAGAATTATATGAAGTGAAAAAAGTCAGGCACAGAAAGAGAAATATCACATGTTCTCACTTATTTCTGGGAGCTAAAAATAAAAAAAAAATAAATACACAATCTGTGGGGGGATAGGGAAGAAGATAACAACTACAATTCCTTGAATTTGATAGGACAAGTGAACAGAAAGGAGGTTGTTGGGAGGGAGGGGGGAGAGGGAGGAGGGAGGGAGATTTTTTTTTTTCTCTGAGGAAATCTCAGATTTACGACTGAGGACTGTATGAGGCCTAGCCCCTTCACACCGTTGAACCACTGACCACAAAAATGATAAGAAGATAAAATAAAATGACTATCGTCTTTATTCTCAAATATATGATTGACGAAGATGCACTTTACTGAAAGCCACAGGGAACGCAAAGAGAGCAGGATACTCCTGCCTCATTCAGAGGTGCTCAAATCTAAATGGGATAATGGGATGTATACATAATAAGGATAATAAATAATGAAAACAACAAATATTTATATAGAACTCTCAGTTTATAAAATATTTTCTCATATATTATCTTACTTAGAAAGAAACTATTGTTAAGAATTGGAATCACAACATTATTTGTAATAGCAAAATTCTGGAAATACTCTAAAGGTCCCCAAAATAAAAGAACCATTAAATGAACCATAATATATCCATTCAATGAAACATTATGCAGTCTTTAAAACTGACGGTACAGAAATACATTTATTGATATATAAATATTTTTACCGTATTTGATGAGAAAAAAGCAAATTACAATAGAATATATATAGAAAATTTCATTCTTTTATAAAAATAAAATCACATACATATAAAAATACAAACAAATTACACACACACATCCACGTAAACAGTGGAATGCTTGAATTGGCTCATACTGACTCGAAAGAGCTGACTGTTAAACAGGAAATTTTTGAGCCAGTTGTTTAACAACTGGTAGCTTGATCAGACATGATGGGAATACATGCATTACAGAATCTGCAAATCCTGAAAATCGGGGCTTGTTTTCCCCAACAGATACTTTGCAAGCACACCACGGTAAAAATATTATAAGAATATGCAACAGAACATTATTAATTGTTCTCTTATGCAGTCAAATTAGAGGTTTATTTTCTTCATTGTGCTTATCTGTTTTCTACTCTGTCATCTCAACAAATATGTTTTACGTGCAAAATAAAATTAAGCTTAGAGTTTTTAAAGACTAAAACAAACAAACAAAACACTAGCACATGCCAAGAGCTGAATGAATGAATTGATGGTTCAGAAGGAAAAACAATTCTCTTGACGCTGAGAAAGGGGCAATATAATGCAGGAAGCATTCACAAAATTGTAGATGAAATTGAACTTCAGTGTCGATCAATGGAAGTGAAAGAAGGTCCCAGAATGAACTAATGGCTCAGGTAGTCCTAAAGCCCAGGTATTGCCTCCCGCAATCCACTGTTTTTCCCAGGAAATACATTTGTCTTAGAACAGAATTCTACATGTAGTAAGTGTTTAATAAATTTGCGAAAGGCCCCGACACTTCCCACCACTCCAGGTTAAGAAAATTGATAAGAAACAAACGACTGTTCTAGGAATTCTGCAAGACTCATCCAATTAATCCAAATCTGTTTTTGTTTTTGTTTTCCTTGAGAGGTTGTCTAAATAAACCCACAAATTAGATACTTTCATCAAAATCATTCAAGGTAGTTTTTCAGTATCATAGAGACCAGGGGTCAGCAAACTTTTTCTGTAAAGTACTCATAAAGAGTAAATGTCTTAGGCTTTGCAGGCCGTGGTCTCTGTAGCAACTACTCAACTCTGCTTTTGTAGCGTGAAAGCAGCTGTAGACACATAAACCAAGGAGCATGGATGTGTTCCAATAAAACTTTATTTTAAAAAACAGGCATTGGGGGAATTTGCCCTGTGGGGCACAGTCTGCCAACCCCTGATGTAGATAATCAACATGTTAATCCATTTTTTTCACTTTCTTCCATTTCCAACCATCATATATACCATTTTTCAAGTATCACAGCAGGAGTTTATTCCTTAGCTGAAACCATGCATGTTGGTACCAGCACAAATAACTTGTTATACCAGAAGCCCTAATAACGATACTCTTTCCAAAGGAATAGTGACTATGATTTCCTATAAGCTACATTATCTTCATATGACACACACTCTCTGAGAGGCGACACAAGATCTAGACTGGTTAAATAGAAGACGCTGTTAGACGTTTGAAAAGCCACTTATTGTTACTGAGCCTCAATTCCTGGACTGTAAAAATAAGATAATGACAGTTAGCTCACAAGGTTTGAGAGTGGATGGGATTAAATACTGTATGTAAAAGCACTTTGTGAATGAAAAAAAAAATGGTCTTCAAATATTATTATTTTGAATTCTTTTGAAAGTATACTATAGAGAGACATACTGTGGTGCGTAATTCTGCAATGTTCTATAAAATTTTTGAAACTTCTTAGCCTTTATCTTATAAACCCAGATTTTTCATGAACCACTGCTTCCTCATTATACCAGTAATAAAAATGGCGGAAATTCACTGAACTTGTAATTCATTTCTTTTACTTTCCCCAATTAATTTATGAAAATTATTAACATAACTGTAAAAGAATGATAAAAAGTATGAACAGTTCTCTTTTTTTAAATTTTTTGGTAAGATGTTTTCCAGAATATTTATTTAATTCACAATAACATTTTCCTTAAAATTAAAAAATAAACTAAAGGCATTACCCAACGCTCATATAATTCAAACCCAGCCTCAAGTTGAAACGACTGTAACTACAGTTTTAAATATAAGACTGATATAAATACAATATGGTGCTCTCCCAAAGCCTCCCTAAAGAAAAGAAACAGCAGACCCAAATTAGTAGTATTTAACTCATAATCATCAGTGTGACTTATTGCAGTTTAACGGGGCCATCATCCTGCGTGAACTCAAAAACAGCATCCACCTAAAAAGAGCATGAGTGTGGCTAGTACCCACCCAAAGATAAATAGAGCTAACTGTCCAAAAACAATTTAGCACTAAATTTAACTGATAAAGGGGGGAGGGAACACCTTTGTTTGGGGAAATAATATTGATCTTTATGTAAGGCTGATGTCTTAGAGTTAAATAGAATCAAACAGTCAGCAGGAAGAAATTCCAGTAACATATTAAGTCATGCTAATACACAACAACAAATTGCTTTTCTTTTCATCTGGAATTAACAACCACATTTTGTGTATCTCAGCTCTAAGGTCATAGGTCCAAGTATCCTTGAAATAAATCAGCTGCATGAGAATGAGACGTCTTGAAACTGTGTATGGGGGTGTGGGGGGGGGAGGGTAATGGGAACTATCTGGACTTTCTATAAACCTAAAACTGCTATGACAATAAAAGTCTACTAAAAAAAAAGAATGAGAGACTCCGTGTTGACGGAAAGGGGTTGCTTATTGTTGTTTTTATTTTTTATTTTTTGTGCTGGTTTTCCTCAGAAACACAATGACCCATTCATAACTTTCTGGAAATAAGTCACTTTACAGTGTTGAAACTCAATATAACTGAGAAGTTCTCTCTTCAAAGCACCGAACTTTTTATTTTTTTATTAAAATTAAAATACTTTTATGGTAAAAACTGAAGAATATATAAAATTATATAATAAAGGAGAAAAGCATATACTTTTCTATATTTTTCAAAATTAAAATCACCCATAACCCCACCATCCAGAAATTACTACTTTTAACATCATAATGTATGCCTTAAGCTCTTGTTTATTCTTGTAATCCTTTTATTATATATAATATTATATCATTGGCTTTATCTCGTGTTACTCCTAGTGTTTAGAAACACTTTTAATGGCAGCAAGGATAGGGTATTATCATTTACTTGGATGGCAAGTGAGGCTGTATTCGTTTTTTTTATTTTGCCAAGATGACCAAGCTTTTTCTTAATTTAAGATGGAACTACTGATAGGATGCACTACCTGCTTCTCTGCTTTCTTTCACAGACCACAGGGTACATAATTAACCCAACTCAATTTTTAAGAAGCCTTGGGAATGTGGCCTGGGGCCTCATTTTCGTCATCTATAAAATGGGGACAATTGCATCTACCTCGTGGTGAGGATTCAATGAACTGAAGCATACACTATGTACCATACCACCAAGCACAAGAAGGTTTTGAGAAACGTCAGTTCCCCTTTCCCTGTCACTCATCTTAAACATGATGAGTTTGCTTTTCATAGAGGTTAAGAAATGACGAGTGCTTTGCCTAAAGTCAGATGACACTTATCCAGGGCTTACTCGGTTCCAAATGGCTCCAGGTTGCAGGGCTTTTTAAATTCCCCTCACTCCCTTTCCCTTTTACTTTTCCTGACTAGCTATCAGGACCTCAGTAACAACCTCTCACTCCTACCAGTGTACCTGTTTCTCTTTCTTTCTAGGATTCTGAGGCTTCTGGAGCCTGGGAAACTTGTTCACCAAGTTTGCTGTGACTGAGTGTAACGTATAAGTCAGTATTCTGAATGTCCACTGGGATGGTTCTTTAATATAAGATGCAAAAGTTTTATAATAGGGCTTTGTAAAATCTATCTTGCTATTCCACTTTGTCTGTGTGTGTGTGTGCGTGCGTGCGTGCGTGCGTGTGTTTGTGTGTGTGTGTGTGTGTGTGAAAAAAGAGGAGAGAGGGAAAGGGGTAGAGGCAGAGACGGTGAGAGGAGGGGAGGGGCCGAGGGAGAGAGATTGACTGATTTCCTGGTAGGAAAGGTTCCTGGCTAGCTGAATATTCTGGCAGCTGAGGTATGTCTCCAGCCTTTCTAGCTCTTCAAATTCCTCTGTCACCTATGTCTAAAGTTCAGGATTATAAATTTATTTCCAATCCAGATACACACCCTTTGTTTTGCTTTCCCTATAGAGATGAAAGATGAGAAAACAAAACACTGCAAACTTCCTTCAAGGTCCTTAGATAAGCCAGGCTGTTTCATTACCACATGTTTCTACTTGCTTTGTGCTAATAAAAAGTAATTTCCAGAAATGTCACTAACAGTTTTTCTTTGCTTCACACACTGCCAGTTTTTTCTCTTCATGGGTATCAGCTTTAATGACTATGTTTATAAATTAGGCACGGCGTGATGACATTTCTACAACCCCATATGTTTCCACACGACGCCACCAAGACAAAAGAATGGTGCGTGGATTTCTAGACTTCTAGATGAGAATTAAATAAATATTCGTAAAGCGCTTAGAACAGTGGCTGGTACACGGGAAGCTCCATGAGTTTGATAAAATTACCTGCACACGCTTTTGCTGTAACCGTGGCTTACAACACACTTCCCAGGGGTTTGTGACCACACAAGGCAGTCCTGCCAGAGCCCAACGGACCGCAGAGAAAGCCATGTATTTTATGAGGACGAACTACATGAAAATGCTATTTCTGTTGGTCAGATTCAGCTGATTGTTGGCAATTTCATATGATGGCACCTAACCGGAATGCAGCTTTATCACCATTATGCCAGCATTCTGTCTCATTCCTGTGACTGGAATGTGGAGCCGAGGGGCGGGGTGGGCTGTCCCTGCGCCCAGCCCTGAGTGCAGCCACCTGTCCCTCCCGGAAGGCCGCCCCCCTCCGCTCGGCAAGTGGAGGGCTGTGGCCAGGGGCTAGCTCTGGGTTCCCCACGCACCTGAAGAGGGGCCCGAACTGCAGCAGATGCAGCAGCAGCACGAGCGGACGGTCGCGGCTCAGGTCGCGGTGCACGAAGAGGAGCGTGAGCTGCACCAGCGCGCAGGGCAGCAGCGAGAAAAGCAGCGTCAGCGCCTGCCACATGCGGTCCCCTCCCGTGCGGTAGGTGCTGCTCAGGTAGAGCGCCGCCGTCATCTCGGCCACAAACAGGAACACGGACGGCAGCACGGAG
>NW_007730092.1:44849-46026 GCF_000696425.1 Galeopterus variegatus | reverse complement strand
GGCCCAATACGCAGCTGCTGGGTCCTAGAGTCCCTTTCCGGGGCTCTCTCCGGAAACCATTCCTATCTCCTTGAAAAACTGGGACCGATAGGGCCCAGAATTGGGGTCTGGATGCCTTTCCAGTCCAGTCCCTATTTTCTGGGCCGATGAAACGCCTGAATTCTTCAAAAGGCCAGCGTTTTCGGTCATTTAAAAATAACCAGACCACACAGATGCTTTTCAAAATGCAAGTGTGTTGGCATGCATCCACCACCAGGCTGGGGTAGGATTTCACTTTTTACTTGGCTATGTCAGCATGCCCCTTCCTCTTCTTCCAGTTAAAAACACGTACATATAGATACACACATATTTATCCCAATATTTATGTCTTAAAATAATTAAATCTTATGCAGTACACAATTTCCTCGTTAGTCTGATACATGAAATTGCCAAGTGACCAAATTCTAGGAACAGGTAAACTCACGTTCTGCGTATTGAAGTGACAGATTCTCCTACAGTGTTCTGCAAACTACTATTTACTTAAAGCAGTTTCACAGCTTCTATGTGTGTATACATAGCAGGGTTGAATTTGATATGACAACCTGATTCAATGAGTATTGTAGCCAATTTCTAGTGGACCCTGTGTCTAGGAAGGTAAGGTGAGCGGCCAGGGAGTTCACTCATCTCTTAATCTAATCATATGAAATGGAGCTGCATTCTTTCCACAATCACTGTTGCCTTTCTCAGCCTGTGTCTGCCTGCCCCAGGGAAGACAGTATTCCATCACAGGCAGAAATGACATGCCTTTGTACTGGTTACCGTGATCTTTAAGATGAATGACTTTTACCAAGAGTATATTTGACAGTTCGGCTGACAGCCTCATAGGGATTACGTACATAAAAGCATTTTAAAAATTACTAACAATAGACAATATATAGCTCACACTTCAAATTGAGAGAAACACTTGACAACAACATTTGCTACAGTATTTGCTAGCCTATGAATTTTACTATTCTAATTGAGCTTAGGAAAGAAAACGGAAACAGGAAAAGAGATGTTCTAAGGCCTAAGGAAACTTTGAATTTCAGTGTTTAAACTAAGGGTAATGATTAAAAAATACATTAATATGCAAATATCTATCTCCATTCAGTAAAAATCATGAATTTCAATCAGTAAAAGCATAGGACAACCAAGAGTT
>NW_007730092.1:28365-43906 GCF_000696425.1 Galeopterus variegatus | reverse complement strand
CCTTATTTCTGAATTTAGGGTTGGAGGGCACCCACAAATGGTCAAATTCTCTCTCTGTGAAGGTGTTAGCATTTTATTGCTATAGTTCTCAGTTCAATTTTGCTTTCTATGTCATAAATGAAAAAGTGATCATTTCTTTTTTTTTTTTTTTCTTATCTCTGGTTTCAAATCTATTCCCTGAAATATTAAACCTCTGCTGTTTTTAGGTGAGTTGGGGTGTCTTTATTTTGCAGGTTCTCTGTCAAGTCTGGTATCACATTGCCTTCTCCTGCCTGCTGTCTTCCTTCTGGTGGCAATGTTAAGGCTCATGGTTGTGATACCATTGAATGTGGCTTATGTGGAAACTGCCTTAGATAGGCTCAGGAAATCTTAGGGGACTTCTGCAGGGCCACAGTGGAAGATGGATCCTTCTAAACAAAGACGCTGAAGAGAGGGAATTCAGCCTGATTGGGCTGTAGCAGATCAATGAGAAAGCACACCGTCCCGGAGAAGCCTTCGTACAAGCTGTATATACTTTTGAGGACCCGAGAACCAGCCTTTTATTCCTCGGTAAATAAGAATTGAGCAAACCTAAGAGAAAAAGAAGAAAACATGAACAGTTTTAACATGAGTGTTTTCATATTTTTGGCCTTGTGGTTGCTTCTTCCTCTTCTGCTAAATCATAGTTTTAGCATTATTTTCTTTTTTAAAGAAAGGCTTTTTCTCTGTAACAAAAAAACCCCCAAAAGTGAGGAACTGTTATGTAAGTGTGAATGTTTCACAGCAAATTGTGTTGGCAAGCAAAACCAACTATTTTCAGAGTTTGCAAAGCAAAGCACTTTGGGTATTTTCTGAGGATTTCATTCCTACTGTCATCCAATAATTAAACATAAAAAGGACAGATAAATTGCCCTACTTCTATTTATCTTGAATAGAAGCAAATTGATATATGACTGTTGTTTTTTAAAAAAGTAAATATGCTATATTTCTATAGATATATTATTTCTGAGCTAGGTTTTACTTATAGGTGACAGAGGGAACAGAGACTGAAAATAAATGGACAAGATCTTATATAATCTGTGCTTTAGGCAAACAAAAAATAAGATGAATGAGAAAAGGAAAGCAATGAGTTTTATGCAATAAAAAATAGCAATAAGTCATAAAAAAGCAATAATCATAACATCATATAGCAAACTCAGCTATAAGATTATTTTTAAGAAATCAATCTTAAAAATAAATCACAGGTCTCTAAATTATCTATGAAAGACCTGTTTTCTTTTACCTACATTTGCCACAAATCTTAGTATTTATAATGAATAACATTTTTATAGTAGTTTACAACTTTTAAAGTGCCATCACCTACCTCATCTTTTTACCGATTTGCTCTACTCATTCCCATCAACAACAAAATAATCACCAGTTCAGAGGCTGGAGCTCATAGCTTGGTAAGGCTCGAGGGCTGATACTGCTGTAAATTTAGATTATTGCTACTACATAGGGTATCTTATGAAGAGTATTTACTTATTTGTTCTCTTTAGGGCTCTGGGAATTATTGATGGAAACTTAAAATAAATCAGCAGGAAACAGATTGCAATTCTTTTTAGTATAGTTTTTCTGTCAACTTTTGTTCTGAATATGCAACAATTTTTAAATGGAATTTTGAATTTTAAATAGTAGAATAATGATGCATCTTACCAGTTAATTCAAAATTTGTAATCATGTAATGAAGTCAGCACCTATAGATTCGGCGGGGGCAGTGGGGGGCATTATCCTTTCTAGTGCTATGCATCATTTGGTAGTCTAGACTGCTTCTCAGAAAAAGTGTTCAAATTCATAGAATAACATACACAAGATTCTGAAGGAAATTACTTATATAAAGCACAGTTAGCAAATTTTTTAAAACCAAATTTGTAATACAATAGCACATATATTCTTAATAATAAATAACAAGGACTAGTAGTGGTTCTAATAATTTCTGACATTTTAAAATACTGATGGAAGTAAAATATATTTCACAACGTTTGCAACAACAGTAATATGACATGAGAATGTGACTTTTATTGGTTGCAGAGTCACAGCTACTGGTAATACTTCTGTGACTTTTTAAAAAAATTTTTATTTTATATTGTATTTTTTTAACCTATATTCAGAATTGAAGAAAATGCTATATTTCAGTTTGAGATGTAATCTTTTTCTCAAGTTCATGAACCCTAGATAAAGAACTGATGGCATAGTAGAAAAAGGAAGGGCTTTGAGTTGAGATACCCAAATTTGATAATTTCATGTTACATGACTTTTAGCAAATTTCTTCATTTGACTTTAAAATGGTGACATTGCAGATTTGCATAAGATTATCTGTAAAGATTACAGATACCACATATTAGGCTCTGAGCATATAGCAACCATTTGATAAATGGAAAATATTTTTCCACATAAGCATATCATGACAGAATATTTGCAAATCAGAGAAAACCATTCTACCATACTATAAAAGACAACCACAGTTAATTTTGCTTGTTCTTTTTCTGACCTTTTTTCCTATAAGCATTGACTGATTTATTACATTATTATATATTATTAAAATGTATACAATCTGGTGTCATGCATTTTATTTCACTTAAAAAATATGATAAATATTTTTTTGTGCTGTCCTAAATAATTTCTAAAAAATACTGTCTGGCTACTCTCAGGCTAAGGCTAAGGCTGATGTCGCATATCCTGCTCACAGCACCAACTGTCTAGCTCTTAATCCCATTTGTGACGCCAATCATTAAGCTAGGTGACCACACTAGTTGTCACGGCTCTTTTATCTGCCGGCAATCCTGCACTGACTGGGCTGGTGGTAGAGCTAGGGCTGGGTCTGGAGCTCCCAGACCCCTCAAGCCCATTCACAGACTGGTTCACAAACCCTTCACACACCAGGCTGGGTCACCAGACCCCACACACCCAGGTCTCTCAGCTAGGTAACCAGCCACACAGTCCTTGGAAGCTGCAGGTCTGGAAAAACATGGCCAGGCAGGACAGGTGCCCGAGGCAGTCAAACACCAGCCAAAGCAGTGCTGCCTTGCAGGCGCACTTACACCACCCACAAACGCAATGCTTACTGCACCACCCTGAACCGGCTCCAAGGCACAGGGAGCCTGACCAAATTGTTCCATTTTCCCAACAAATACACAGCAGTTTCCAATAGTACCAATAATGTACGAGTATAGCAGTTTCCTTGTATTCTGACCTTCACTGTGTGTTATCATTTCTGAAAAATGTTGTTGATATTAAAGAGAAAATGACTGTTTCAAAAATCTGCCCAATGGTGCAAAAATCAAACTAACAAATGTACTTTTCTAAAAAAATTCTCCATCAAAATGAAAGTCAAAATGGTAAAGAACTAAAAAGAATGAAATACAGTGAGAATAATACAGATCAAACCCTCTTGATTTTGACCAAAACTGAATGCTGAGGAAAATTCATAGATCTCTGAGTTATTATTATTTTTAATAGAAAGATAAAAGGTTTTGTAATTAAGCATTTCTTTAACTCTAGAAAATAACAAAATAAAGGAAAGGAACAGTGGAAAACCAAAATAAAGGCAGAAAAGAAATTAGGTATCAAAAGAGAAAACCAAAAATCTTTAATAAACAATACCAAAAGCCAGTTCCTTGAAAGGATGAACAGATAGAAAAAATGCTAGTGTATCTAAACAAGAAGGAAAAGCATTAGGAATGAGAAAGGCATGCGACCACAGATATGGGAAATTAAAAATATCACAGAACTATACTATTAGAGCTCTATGTCAAGAACTGGAAAATCCATACAAACTACATAGTTTTAAAGAAATATATTCACTACCAAAATAAAAGAGGTAGAAAACATGAATAACTGAATAATCATAGAAGAAAATGAAAAGGGAATCAAATATTTTTCTGCAGCCATAAATTCCAACTGTCTGTTAAAAGAATAATAGGTAGTGACTTTTATTCCATGGAGGTACATACTGTTTGACATTACTGTTTCAGGAACTGCCAAAATTAAAGAAGCCTACCCAATTTGGGCCACATCATTTTTTAACTTTAAATAATAAGGAAGTGGAAATTTTAGTACTCTAAGCAATTAAATGCAATGTCCAAATAATACTCAGATATTATCTGCACATTTTTAGTTTTCTGCCTCTTAGTGTGAAATTTAAATTGTCCAAAGGGCCCTGGACTCCAGAATCTTATAACCAAGACTCTGTAAGCTAGGAATGGCCTGTCAGAAAATAGAGGGGTTGTTCCGATCTTTTCTAATAGACTTTCTAGGGCATGAGAACCTCTGATGAAATTTATCTCAAAGGTAAAATCCCATTGGCCTGGATAAAATCCAAAATGACTTTCTGTTGCTACATTTGGGCAACAACAGGTCAGGCTTCCACCTAAACAGATTATGGAGACATGAATCAAATAGATTAACAGGATTCCTAAACAATAGAGCTCCAAATAGAGGACTTACATATGTTAGCATTTCTCCGTCAGTGCGTACGTGCGAATATCATAAAAGATATTTTATGGTTTCTTTTTAATATTGAATATTAGATAAGTTGGCTTGGCAAGGCCTTTCTGAGAAAATGACTTTTGAGTAAAGGTGTGAATGAAATGGGGGAGATAAGAGATATATGTAGAAAGTGAGCATTATAGGTGAAAGAACCAAAACTTCAAAGGCCTTAAGGTGGAAGTTACCTGGCATTCTGGTAGAATTACAAGGAAGCCCATTGTGGTAGAGTGAACCAGGAGGAAGAAGAGTAGGGGATGAGATCAGAGAGATAATAGGAAGCTAGGTCTTGTAGGACATTCATTCATAGAAGAGACTTTGGCATTTACTTTGAGTCATATGGGAAGCCGTTGAATTACCTTGAACAGAGCACTGTCACAATCTGACATAATATACATTATAAGAAGCTAATAAAAAAGATGATGGCAAAACATAAAAGCATTCTTAATAAAATAATCATAAAGCCAAGAATGTTTACTATTCCTCTTACTACTGAACAATTTGGGGATGCATGCATAGAGGACTCATGTAATAGGAAACAACAAAAAAAGTATACAAATGAGGAAGGAAGTAACAGAATTATAATTATTTGCAGACCATGTGTGTTTATTTAGAAAATCCAATGGAATCTAATGAAAAACTAATAGAAACAGTAATGGAGTTCATTAAGGTGGCTGTACATATTATTATGATATTTATGAAAACTTAGATATAAGATTTATATGAAAAAGTACATATTAGAATTAATAAACTGCAGTAATATGCATGTTTCAAAGAGCCTTCATAAATACCAGTGATAAACAACCTGGAAATATAATGCAAGAAAAAATTCCACTCACGATAAACCTGAAAACATGAATAACTAGGGTTAAAATTAATAAGAAACATACAAGACCTTCTTCATAAGATCGAAACTTTACTAAATGACATTTTTAAAACCTTAAAGGTATACCATGTTCCTGAATAGAAAACCTCATAAAGATTATAATTCTCAGTAACCTGTAAATTCAATGATATTCCAATCAAATTTCCATAGGATATTTTAAAAATTTGAAAAATTGCTTCTAACATAAAACTGGAAGAATAATTGAGAGAGAATAACTAAGAAAAATTAGAAATAAATGAATAATGAAATATATAACTAGATAAATGGAACAGAAGAAAGTCCAGAAACAAACTCATATATTTATATAAATCCAGTTTACAATAAAATTGGAATTTCAAATCATGGGGGTAGTCAATAGATGCTATTACATTTTTTTCGTTTTTCAGTAAAGAAAGAGAGATACCCATGAGACACCATTTTAAAAAGTACATTTTAGATGAATCAAAAATTTAAATGTTAAAATAAAATCATTAAGGTACTAATATCAATGTAAATTGATCTTTTTGTAATGTTGGAGTGGGAAAGGTCTTTTTAGCATTAACACAAAACCTAGAAATCTTAAAGGAAAGTTTGACAACTTCGACAAGAAATTACTCAAAACTTCAAAAGGCTATGAACAAAGTTGAAAGAAAAATGGCAGAGTAGGAAATTATTTATAGCATATATTGATAAAGAGTTGCAATTCTTAATATAAACATCACAATCAGAAAAAAATAGGCAAAGGATAAAGACAGGCTAGTTATAGACCAAGAAATACCTGTGGACCTAATAATTTCAGTTCTAAAATTTCTCTGACAAAAACATTTATGCAAGCGATCAGAAATGTACATATTGGATATTTGGAGGAATTCTGTTTGTATTAGTAAAGACTGCACACATATCAAGTCTCCATTATTTAAAGATTGGTTAAATTAATTACAGTACTTCCATAGTGAATAAATGTACAGACATTTAGAACAATGACATAGATCTATACAAATTGAAGTGAAGAATGTCCCTTAAAAATTGTTCATTTAAAATTGTAAGCTGCAATCACTATTCACAATAGCCACGATATAGAATTAACCTAAATGTCCATCAATAGATGAATGGATTTTTTAAAACTGTAGTATATATACACAGTGGAATAATACTCGGCCATAAAAAAGGAATGAAATCCTGTCATTCGTGGCAACATGGATGAGCCTCCAAGACATTATGTTAAGTGAAATAAGTCAGGCACAGAATGACAAATACTGCATGTTTTCACTCATGTGAAACTAAAAAATTGAGCTCATAGATTAGAAAGAAGAAGTGTGGTTACTAGAGGTCGGGAAAAGTGGTGGGTAGAGGAGGTGTGGGGTAGTGGGGTAGTGGAGAGGTTGATTACTGGATACAAACTTACAGCTACATAGGAAGAATAAGTTCTAGTATTCTATAGTATGGTTAGGTGACCATCATTACAAATAATTTATAGTATATTTTCAAATAACTCAATTTATTGTATATTTTCAAATAACTAGAAGAGAGGATTCTGAATGATCTCAGCACAAAGAAATGATAAATGTTCGAGGTGATGCTAATTACCGTGATTTGATCATCACACATTATGTACATGTATCAAAATATCACTCTGTACCCCATAAATATGCACAAATAATATGTGCCAATTAAAAAATAATTTAAAAATTATATGCTGAAAACAGTATGCATAGTACTGTTATACATACAAAATAGTAAGAGCCTATGAAAATATACATATACACACATACATATATACATATGTGAGGGTACTTCAAAAATTTCATGGAGGGCCGACCCCGTG
This sequence comes from Galeopterus variegatus, assembly GCF_000696425.1. NCBI lineage: Eukaryota > Metazoa > Chordata > Mammalia > Dermoptera > Cynocephalidae > Galeopterus > Galeopterus variegatus. Next base: position 36,713 of record NW_007730092.1, on the reverse strand, counting down.
GCGCAGTCGGGAGAGTGTGGCATTGGGAGCGCAGCAGCGCTCCTGCCGTGGGTTCGGATCCTACATAGGGATGGCCGGTACGCTCACTGGCTGAGTGCAGTTCGGCTGGTCACGAAAAAGACATTAAAAAAAAAAATTCATGGAAAGATTTGTGTTATCTTTTTATTCCATTTTTCAATAAAGTTTTTGAAGTACCCTCGTATGTGCAGAGTATTTCTAGGAAGATAACCAAGAAACTGGTAATGCTGATTGTCTCCAGTGAAGTCAATTACATGGCTAAAGGGCACAGTTGATGTGTTCTTTTTTGCACTTTTAAAGACCATATGACTATATCAATTCAGAACATTAATTAGATTAAAAGTTTGGAAAACAAATATGAAGGACAGCTGACCTTTGGGTTCGGTAGATGTATTTAGAGTTTCCCATGAGCCGGTACAGCAGCAAGAAGACATAGGCACTGCCAACTATGCCGTGGCAAATCCCTGGCCCCTTCTTCAGCAGGCCCTTCTGCCACATGAGTTCCCCACACTGGATGCATGTGTCCAGGTATTGTGGTTTCTTGGAAACCAGATTAGCTTTGGCAAACAGATAGGCAATTCCTGTGAAAATATCAAAGACATTAGAGGTGACTTTCAGGGCTTAATACTATAAAGAAGAACATCTCAAACTATAAAATGTTCAGGAATCACCTGAGTATTGGTAGAACACAGATTCTAATATGGTAGATCTGGGGTGGGGCCTGAGATACTGCACTTCTAATGAGCACCCTTCTAGGGACCACACTTTGAGTAGCATGGCTATATAGAATGTTCTACAAGGGGGGAAGTCTTATCTTCCCTGTGGGATTTAGTTTGTTTTAATTGTATTATGGGGTTGGCCTCTAGAGAAAGAGCAGCATTTTAATTGAAATAAGTACACGGATTGATAAAACCCATAATTTATTTTACAAATGGGTTAATATTTAATGATGCATACTCTGGTGAGCATTGTACATATACAGCTATTTAGAATGGCTAAATGTTTATACAGCTTACCCATTCCCCTACAGAGGTTCAGAATTTGTAATGTTTAAGTACTCATAACTATATACCTTTTCTGAAGAGCAAAACTGGGAATCTTTCTCAGGACAACAGTGTTCCCGTCTTTCTCAGGACAACAATGTTCCCAAACAACCTTGCCAAGACTTCTACTTCAGCTGTGAACTGAGTCCTTCCCAACTTGCTTGTTCAAGGAAAAAATATATTCCTTCAAAACTTGTCAACAAAACTAGTATCATTTACAAAGGCAGGAAAAGAAACAAAGAGAAGCCATAGCTATTAATAGAAACAATTTTCCGCAAGTTCCGGCTGTTCATATTCAGGGAGGAGATTAGTAATACAAGCTCACTTTCCTTCATAGCCTACCTTTCTCCTGTGTAAAAACTGGGAAAAACTGAAATGTGGTATCATGACTAGCTTATTCATCAGGGTTATCTCACCTTTCATTGCTTTGACTAGGCTATTTTACAGTTCTGTTTGACTAGCTTATTCATCAGGGATATCTCACCTTTCATTGCTTTGACTAGGCTATTTTACAGTTCTGTAGAGTTAGAAATTACCTGGTAGAAAACTGATAGTAAAGTAAATAATCCCTGTCCCTAGAAACTCACATTCTGTCTTGTAGAGGCTAAACTGAGTTTGCTCTGCCTTTGTGGAAGAAGCCAGTTTTGCATTTCATTTCATTCATTTCGGCATTCCTAATATCCTATATAAATATGTCTGCTCTTTATATTTTACCTTGGACCAGTTGTAACACCCTTCTGGTCAACTCATTAATTAATGAGCTAGGAGTGTTGACCCTCAGGCCCCGAGGCAGCAGCTCCAACATGTCAGCCCCTTCAGGATCCAGGCTAGGTGAGTCCCTGCCCCAAGGAGGCCTGAAGTGACAACACCCTGTCCCTGAGGCAGCAACAGGCAGCTGGGTGACAGCAAAACTCCCTGCCACTGCTACAGATACCAGGGTGGAACAAGTGAATCATGAAAGCCTTCTCCACAAAGAATAAACACCAGTGGAGAGATACTGGAAATATGAAAAACTAAGAAATTATGACACTGCAAAAGGAACATAACAAGTCCTTGACATGACTGACAAGGAATTTCAAGCAACAATTCTAAGGAAACTAAATGAGATACAAGAAGACTCAGTTAGACAGCACAACGAAATGAGAAAAAGTACATAGGAGCTGAAAGAGGAAATGTACAAAGAAATCAATGCCCTGAAAAAGAACATAGCAGAGCTTGTGGAGCTGAAGGATTCATTCAATGAAAAACAAAACACAACAGAGAGCTTAACTAGCAGGCTAGAATAAACAGAAGAGAGAATTTCTGACCTTGATGATGGCCTGTTCAAAATAACACAGGCGGAGGAAAAAAAAAAAAAAAAAAGAAAGAAAGAAAGAAAGAAAAAAGAATTTTAAAAATTGAAGAAAATCTAAGAGAGATAACAGTCAACATTAAGCACTCAAATATGCAAGTCATGGATATTCCAGAAGGGGAAGAAAAAGGAAATGACATTGAAAATATACTCAGTGAATCCCAGGTATAGGAGAGATACAGATCTTCATAATCAGGAGGCTCAAAGATCCCCAAACATATTCAATCCACAAAGGTCCTCTCCAAGACATGTCATAGTCAAACTAAAAAATCTCAAAGAGAATGGGATGATATATTCAAAATACTAAAAGACAAAAACTGCCACCCAAGAATACTTTACCCAGCAAGGCTCTCCTTCTGAAATGAAGGTCAAATAATACCTTTCTCAAACAAACAAATACTGTGGGAGTTCACTGCTGCACACACAACCAGCCTTACAAGAAATTCTCAAGGGAGTACTGGGTCTGGTATCTGAAAAACAACCATCACTACCATGAATACTCAAGAAAGAACAAAACCCACCAGTAGAATAAAAATGCTAACAACAAAGAGAAAAAGAAGTTTATCAACCATCCCAAGAAACCAACAACACAGAAGACAAACAGCAAATCAGAAAGTAAGGAACAAAAGATATTTAAAACATCCAAACAAAATCGATAAAATGCCAGGAGTAAATCAACACCTTTCAATAATAACCCTTAATGTAAAAAGATTGAACTCCCCACTCAAAAGACACAGACCGACTGACTGGATTAAAAGATGGGCCCAACAATATGCTGCCTTCAAGGATCAACTCACCTGTAAAGACACACATAGACTAAGAGTGAAAGGAAAGAATAAGATAACCAAGCAAATAGAAACAAAAAAAGAGCTGGAGTAGCTATTCTTATAAAAGATAAAATAGACCTTAAACCAAAATCCATGAAAAGAGATAAAAAAAGTCCACTATATAATGATAAAAGGATCTATACAACAAGAAGAAATAACAATCATAAATATATATGCACCCACATTTCTAAAGCAAACACTATCAGACCTAAAGAAAGAGATAGACACTAATACCATAATAGTAGGGGGCCTGAACACACCACTCTGAGCATTTGGACAGATCATCTAGGCAAAAAATCAACAGAAAATCACAAAACCTAAACAATACTTAAGACCAATTGCACCTAGCAAATTATCTATAAAACATTTCATCCAAAAACCTAAGAATATTCATTCTTTTCATCAGTACATGGAGCATTCTCCAGGACAGACCACGTTAGGTCAGAAATCAAGTCTCAACAAATTAAAAAAACATTGGAATTATTCCATGTATTTTTTCAGACCACAATGGACTAAAACTGGAAATAAATAACAAACAAAGTCTGGAAACTATACAAATAAATGGAAATTAAACAACATTCTACTTAGTGATATATGGGTCCAAGAAGAAATTAAATAGGAAATCAAAAAATGTGTTGAAAATAATGACACATCATACCAAAACTTGTTGGATACTGCAAAAGCAGTACTAAGGGGGAAATTTATCACATTACATGCTTACTTCAGGAGAATGGAAATAATGCAAGTAAACATCCTCACGCTTTGTGTTAAAGACTTAGAAAAAAAAGAACAACCCAAACTCAAAGTTAGTAGATGGAAAGAAATAATGATATCAGAGCAGAACTAAATGAAATAGAACCTAAAAAATGATACAACTGATGAATGAAACAAAAAGTTGGTTTTCTGAAAAGATAAATAAAATTGACAAACCATTAGCAAGGCTAACTAAAAAATGAAGAGAAAAGACACAAATAAAAAAAGTTAGGAATGGAAAAGGTGATATTACAACAGATACTTCAGAAATATAATAAATCATTAGAGACTACTGTAAAAAACTATACACCAATAAATTTGAAAACCTGGAGGAAATGGATTAGTTATTGGACACACACAAACAACCAAGACTGAACCCAGAAGACATAGAAAATCTGAACAGACCAGTAACAATCAAAGAGATTCAAGCTGTGATCATCAGTCTCCAAACAAAGAAAAGCCCAGGACCAGATGACTTCACTGCAGAATTCTACCAAACCATTAAAGGAGAATTAATACCAATTCTCTGCAAACTATTCCAAAAAATTGAAACAGAGGCCATTCTCCCAAACTCTGTCTATGAGGCAAACATCACCCTGATACCAAAACCAGACAAAGAAACAACAACAATAGAAACACTACAGGCCAATATCTTTGATAAATGCAGATGCCAAAATCCTCAATAAAATACTAGCTAATGGAATACAACAACACATAGAAAAAATTATACATTATGATCAAGTGGAATTCATCCCATGGATGCAAGGTTGGTTCAACATATGCAAACCAATAAATGTGACATACCACATCAATAAAATCAAAGACAAAAATCAAATGATCATCTCTATAGATACTGAAGAAGCATTTGACAAAATTAAACATTCATTCATGATAAAGACTCTCTATAAATAGGGTACAGAAGGAAAGTATCTCAACACAATAAAAGCCATATGTGACAAACCTACTGCCAATATCATCCTGAATGGGGAAAAGGTGAAAGCTTTTCCCTTAAGAACAGGAATAAGACAAGGATGCCCACTCTCATCACTCCTATTCAACATAGTGTTGGAAGTACTAGTCAGAGTAATCAGGGAAGAGAAAGAAATAAAGGGCATCCAGATTGGAAAAGATGAAGTCAAACTGTCCTTGTTTGCAGATGATATGATCCTATATATAGAACAGCCTGAAGACTCTACAAGAAAGTTCTTAGAGTTGAGAAATGATTTCAACAAAGTTGCAGTATACAAAATTAACATGAAAAAATGTGTAGCATTTCTATACTGCAACAATGAAGTAGCAGAAAGAGAAATCAAGAAAGCTAGCCCATTTACAATAGTCACCAAACAAATAAAATACCTAGGAATAAATTTAACCAAGGGTGTGAAAAATCTCTATGACAAGAACTATTAATCACTGTTGAGAGAAATTAAAGAGGACACAAGAAGATGGAAAGATATCCCATGCTCCTGGATTGGAAGAATTAACATTGTGAAAATGTCCATAGTACCCAAAATAATCTACAGATTCAATGCAATCCCCACCAAAATTACAATGGCATTTTTTTCAGAATTGGAAAAAACAATCCTAGCATTCACATGGAAGAACAAAAGACCACAAATGGCCAATGCAATCTAGAGCAAAAAAAAAAAAAAAAGAAAAAAGCTGGAGGCATAACACTACCTGACTTTAAACTATACTACAAGGCTATATTAACCACAACAGTATGGTACTGGCATAAAACAGATACACAGACCAATGGAACAGAATAGAGAATCCAGAAATCAACCCACGCACCTACAGCCATCTCATCTTTGACAATGGTACTAAGACTACACACTGGGGAAGAGATTGCCTCTTCAGTAAATGGTGCTGGGAAAATTGGACATTCATATGTAGGAGAATGAAACTAGACCCGTACCTCTCACCATATACCAAAATCAACTCAAAATGGATTAAAGAATTAAATGTACATTCTGAAGCAATAAAACTCCTTAAAGAAAATATAGGGGGAAACACTCCCAGAAGCAGGATTGGGTACAGTCTTTATGAATATGACCCCAAAAGCAAAGGCAAACAAAAGAAAAATAAACAAATGGGTTTATTTCAAACAAAAAGCTTCTGTGCAGCAAAAGAAACAATTAACACAGAGAAAAGACAACCTACAGAGTGGGAGAAAATATTTGCAAAATGTACATCTGACAAAGAGTTAAGAACCAGAACATACAAGGAACTCTTAACAGCAAAAATACAAGTAACCCAATTAAAAAATGGGCAAAGGAACTGAATAGGCATTTCTCAAAGGAAGATATGTGAATGGCCAATGGACACATGAAACAATGCTCAACATCACTTAGCATTTGGCAAATGAAAATCAAAACCACTTTGAGATACCATCTCACTCCAGTTAGGATGGCTAATAACCCAAAGACTGAGAATTACAAGTGCTACCAAGGATGCGGAGAAAAAGGAAACTTCCTACACTATTGGTCGGACTCCAAAATATGGTGCCGCCTTTTTGGAAATGGTATGGAGTTTCCTCAAACAACTACAGATGGATCTACCATATGACCCAGCTATTCCACTGCTGGGTATATACCCAGAGGAATGGAAATCATCCTATGGCAGGGATACCTGTATTCCCATGTTTATTGCAGTGCTATTTACAATAGCCAAGAGTTGGAACCATCCTAAGTGCCCATAATCAGATGAATGGATAAGGAAAATGTGGTATATCTACACAATGGAATACTACTCTGCTATGAAAAAAAAAAAAAACCCTAAATACTACTATTCGCAGCAACATGGATGGACGTAGAGAAAATTATATTAACTGAAATAAGCCAGGCACAGAAAGAGAAATACTGCATGTTCTCTATTATCTGTGGGAGCCAATAAAAATAAATAACTCTACAAACAAATAAATGGGAGGGGAAAAAAAAGAAGACACAATAATCACAACAATTCCTTGAACTTGTTAAAACAAGTGAACATATACGATGTTAATGGTGGGGGAGGGAGGAGAGGGTGGGCAAAAAGAGGAATTGGTAAAGGGACACAAAAATCAACTACATTGTGTATTGATAAATTAAAATAAAAATATTAATGAGCTAAAATGTTTGACATATGTTCATTTTATATTTGTATGAGAGTCATGATTTGTTCCTCTTTTAAAAGTTATCCTTTAATACTCCCTGTAATTAACACTTACATAGCAACAGGCTCTTTGCTCAGCCAAAGTTTTCCAGTCAAACACCGACAACAGTTATCTATAGCATCGTCCTCCTTCAGTTTCAGGAACAAAGTATCTTCTATAAACTAAAGGATGATTTTAAAAGTATTTAACCTTTCAAAATTTACATTCATTCATAGACTGCATCCATTCATTTGAAAGTGGTCATTGATACTGTATGCACAGCCTCAGGAAAAGCCAGCTTCATGGGCATGCCTCCTCTGCAGGCCCACAGTCGATAGCCCTTAAAAGGGTCCCATGCTGGGTTTAATGCTCTGTTGTTGCCATTTTGAAGTTCTTAATAATTTTTCTAAAAAGGGCCTGCGTTTTTATTTTGCACTGAGCCCCTCAAATTATGTAGCCAGTCCTGGCCCTGGGTGACATAAAATAAATGCCAAACATGGCTCCTGCCCTTCAAAAAAGGCACTGTCTAAAAAGGGAGATTAAAATACAAGGGGTCTTCCTAAAGTTCATGGAAAGATTAGTATTACCTTTCGATCCATTTTTCCCTGAACTTTTTGAAGTATCCTCATATGTACATGTGACTCATACACAGTAGGACATGTAGTTCATAATGCCACTGGGACACAAAATGAATGGTACTATCAACAGTGCCAGAGGGATCAGAAAGGTAGAAGTTTCCTGAGGGAGACAGTCAGGCAATGCCTTTGATGGAATTAGGGCTTTTTCAGGACTTTGCAGTATGCATTGGGAACCGCAGGCCCAAGGTGAAGGAGGGAGAGTGTTCTCGGCACCAAGATGAGCAGGGGCGAAGATCTGGAGTCAAGAGGAACAAAGCACATGAAGGCCAGGGGGGCAGGGCTCGAACCAACCAGCCAGTGGGTAGAAGGGAGACTGGGTTCAGGTTATAGATGGCTTTACAAATCCAGGTAGGCAGCTTGGACCGTATTCTGTAAGCAATAGGGAACCCATAGAAGTGTTCTTGTTGTGGGTTGGTTGGTTTTTAGTTTTGTGTAATGACATTCAACCTGTTTTTGCATAACAGGTTCCTCCTGAGAGCAGGCTCTGCTTCTAGACCCCCAGCCAAGAGCATGTTAGAGAGGGGGGTGTTCCAGCTTAGGGAAGGAAGGACATGTGGAAAGGCCTTGCCTCTGCCGTCCTCCTTC
>NW_007730092.1:1619-27548 GCF_000696425.1 Galeopterus variegatus | reverse complement strand
ATAAGTATTGATTCAGTGGTTCCAGCCAAAATGAAAGGACCTCTTCCTGTAGTCTGGATCATGGACTGGTACATGGAAGGGACCTTGAAAAACTTCTACATCAGTTGGCTCCTAACTAGACCTAATGGAATCCACAATATGTCTGCTTAATTTAAGAAAAAAATGAATGTTGGCTTTCTTTGCTTTTGATAGGACCCATATAATTTCATCATGGGAACACTGATTATTGTGCACTGATAAGAAACAAGTCAGCAACGATGTATGTCTTTGCCAAACACAACTGGGAAAAGGAATGAATTATTAATAAATATGGTGTGAGAGATTAAATCTTTGAAAACACAGGATCTAGCAGAGCCTTCGTTTCAACATACATACTGGAGAATTACCACCCAGATTCATTCTAGAATGTGCAATTTTGCTGAAGCATACATTTTATGGTGTACACTGCAAAGCTGAGTGAACAACGATACCTGTGCTGCAAAAGCATTGTTCTTTATTCAAAGTCACCTATTCAAGAGTCTTTGTGAAATTAGATTTTATTTTTAAATGCCTACATATGTGTTTCACACAGAGTACGGGAAACACTGTCCGTGTTACCAGAGTAATGATGTAACCTAATGCAGTTGAGTTTATTTTAGCTCCTGCATTTATTTTAATGATTTTGCAAATGACTTTAGTCCTGTATTTCAGAATCATCAAGGCTCTAAATGGGTCATATGAATCTTCTTGTTACACTTTATTGCATTTAGTGAGAAAAAGCTATATGCCACATTAGATATTTATAAATGTGGGTGTTTGCAAAGTTTTCAGGACATATATCTCTGGAATGGCAAGGGTCCACAGTATAAAATGTGTCTGTGGCAACAAAAGGATTGAGCTCTACTAATCCATCTCAACATGGTCATTTTACAAGTGAAATGACAACAGAACAGGACAAAAGAAATAAAGTGACCTTTTCTCAAGGTCACATAGTGCTACGGAAACAACTAGAAGGCAGACTTATTAACTAGGAGTCAAAAACTATTTCTTCATTGCATAAATGACACCTAGCGCTGTCACCAATAGAGGTGGGTTGAAGGAAAGCCAATAGGAAACAACTATAAGGAGAAATAAGCTATCATTAATGAACTTCCACATTGTGTATTACGTCTGGAAGGTTTTTAATCACAGAATCATAACACAAGCATTCTTTTTTCTACTTGAGTAGGCTTCTTCTTAAACTCACAAAGATTCGCTGATCATATAAAGTAGTATTACTTCCAGTTCTTGGTTAGAAATATGAAAATAAATATAGGCACACTGTTTTACAACACATCTCTGAATTTATTTATCTTGCATAATAGAAACGAAACTGAACGATTATTCCAAACATCCTGTATTTCCACAAGAAAACGTTTTTTGGCTTGCAGAAAGTGCAAGCCAAGAGAATCTGAAGTGGGACCCAAGTCTCTATAAAATTGTTGCCAAATTTGACACAGTTGTGATGGGCCTATACATAAGATTACAGAAAAAGAGCTGTTGGTTTATTTAAAAACAAGAGATTGCAGATGTGTAACGCCTTGGCTGGCTACAACTTCCACACTTCCATTTCTTTCAATATTTCATCCTAGGACAGATGCAGGCTTCACATTGAACAACTTTCAACCTCCTACTCTAGGCTGCAAGCACCCTCACCCCCTTCACTCATCCTCTTCACACCTGGCTGTACTCTTAGTTCATGGAATACGCATTGGCTCTCCCTAGAATGGCTATCCCAGCACGATTCACTTCAGGTTGGGTCCTCCACTAACCTGGCTGCAGCCTCCAGCCACGCACTTCCAGCTGAGTATCACTTAAGTAGAAGCTTCAGTTCTCCAGGGAACGGGGTATGGCCGGTGCTACGTGAGGCTGCTGCTACGCTGGTTTTGCCCCCATGTTTGCCATGAAATCCCAAGCTCCACTGAGCATGAGCTTAAAGGGACGGCAGTGTCTCCCTGATGGTCGCCCCAGGCCCACGGCTGTGCAGAGAGCTGGCCATCGGAGACTCGTTCGACCTCAACCTGCAAATTCCAACTCAGGCATCAAGTGAACAGCCTGAAAGAGCCCGGGAAATGTGGCTTCTTCCACGACTCACACTGACCATTAGAGACGACTGCCTCATGGACTGTAAGGTGGCCACCTGACCACACAGCACCACTAACCCGACATGGTTAACACACCAACTATGGCTTCTCTTGCCTTCAATGAATTCTTCAGATGTGCCTGCTGGTGAAGTATCCAGGGGATTATGTTTGGTTCTACAGCAAGCCACAGCCATTTGGAAAATACACTTAGGAATCATCAGACAGCTATTTAAACACCATGCCAAAAATTGAGTATACCGATTAATTCTCTGGCATCACTCATCCTAGAAGAACTCACTATTGACTGAAGGACACTGGAATATGAGAAACCCATGTTTTGGACACAAAGACGCTTCTCTTCAAGGAGGGGAGCAGGTGATGTTGTCACTGTCATGTGATCAACTGAGGGTGACTCTCCAACTGTGTTTGCACGGGAGTGATCTGTGTGCTACTCTCAAGTATAGAAGAGGAAGACATGAGCTTAGCTATGGCCAGGGGTGCTTCCTGGCCCTCTGTGAGGAAACACACATTTATGGGGTGGTGGGCATCTGAAGGGTGTCTGTAAATACGAGGTTCAATGCGTATCATGTGGCACAAAAGGCATTTTGATTTAGAGGAACACATCTTCCAAAGAGCCCTGAGCACACCCCCAACATTATTTCCTTCCTTCTTGGGACACTCCTGTGAATCAGCCAGAGGCCAAGCAAGATTCTTCTGCTTAGACAGATGGTGGAAAGGGGCAGTGAGAGTGTATGTCGCCAGCAGAAAAAGCAGAGAGGAACCCAGAGTGGGGAGTGCTTGGCTCGTGCACCCCCATCTTGTTCCTCTGCATGGCACTCAACCACCTCCCCACAAGGCTCGGCAGGGGGTGAGCCTGTTCACTGGCTCATCGCCTGAGCACCAGGCCCAGCTGCACCTTGGGGTCTGGCACCTGAGCATCTGGTATAAGGGGAGGACTCCGACGCCACTGCTGATGAAGTTCTACCCTGGGCCCCATGCCATGCAAAGCAGCAGTTTACAGTACACGTGGCCTTAATCTCTGGGAAAACCCAGAGATGTAGTTATTCTTACTACCCTTTTACATATGAGGAAACCACTGCTCAGAGCTAGTAGATAAACGTCAAAGATCACATGACAAGAAAGAGGTGAACTGGGATCTGAAACACAGGTCCTGAGTTTAGGAATGATGAACCATTCTATGTCTTATGTACGATAAACCGTAACCCGTACTTGCTTATATGCGTGGGGTGGACAATATTATGCACGATAATACATACATGTACTATGTACTATGTGAAACTTACAGTACCAGCATATTATTCATAGGGTGATTCACTTAATGTACGAAGTACATAGGGTCCTTGCGATTTTGTTGGCCCTTCCAATACTGTTGTAGTACTTGGAGAGTACATTTTTGGTGTGGGCAGGGAGTTGTTTAAGTAGAATTTTGGCTTTGGGTGCCAATGGTAGGACAGAAAGTTCTCTCTCTGGTTGTCCCAGGGAGGGTACTTCCTTCATTTTTGGGTTACAAGACCAAGATATTTTTTATACTACAGGGAATTCTTCATTTAAGGAGCTTGTTTTTGATGAGGTTGGCTAGGTGTATGAGGATTAAGATTGTGAAGAAATATAGGAGAGATGCTGCTTGGCCAATAGAGGTGAAGGGGTATTCTATTGGTTGGCTTCCAATTCAGGTAAGTGTGAGGAGGTCAGATGCTAGGGCTCAGAATAGGCATTGGCTGAGTGATTGAAATGTCATGCTGTGTTGTTTAGATAGTCGGAGGGTGGGGATGAGTGCCAGGATTAGGATGGATGCAATGAGGGAGAGGATTCCTCCTAGTTTGTTGGGGACAGAGCGTAGGATTGCATAGGCGAATAGGAAGTATCATTCTGGCTTCATGTGGGATGGTGTGTTTCGGGGGTTAGCTGGGGTGTAGTTCTCAGGGTCCTAGAAGGTCGGGACAGAAGAGGATGAGGGTGAGGAGTAGTAGGATGAGTAGGAGAATTCCTAGTATATCTTTAATCATGTAGTAGGGGTGGAATGGAATTTTGTCTGAGCCTGAAGGAATTCCTGAGGGGTTGTTAGATCCTGTTTCAAGTAGGAATAGGAGATGCACAATAGCTAGGGCTGAGATGGTGAAGGGGAGAATGAAGTGGAGGGCGAAGAAGCATGTGAGGGTGGCTTTGGCTACTGAGAATCCACCTCAGATTCATTCTACATCTCTGCCGATGTATGGGATGGTGGATAGTAGGTTTGTGATTACTGTTGCCCCTCAAAATAATATCTGTCCTCAGGGCAGGACGTAGCCTATGAATGCTGTGGCCATGGTTGTAAGGAGTAGGTTAATGCCAATATTTCAAGTTTCTAGGTAGGTGTAGGATCCGTAGTACAGGCCTCAGCCTATGTGGATGAAGAGGCAGATGAAAAACATGGATGCTCTGTTGGCATGGGCATATCGAATAATTCAGCCATAATTTACATCTCAGCAGATATGGGCGATGGAGGAGAATGCTGTTGTTGTGTCTGCTGTGTAGTGCATGGCTAGGAATAGTCCTGTGATAATTTGGAGTAGTAGGCATGTGCCTAGTAGTGAGCTGAAGTTTTATCATATTGAGATGTTTGATGGTATGGGGAGGTCGATGAATGAGTGATTAATAATCTTTAAGAGAGGGTGTGATTTTCAGATGTTGGTCATTAGATTCTCATAGTTGAAATACTATGGTGGTTCTTCACATCATTGGTCATGGTTACAATCCATGTAAGAATTATGATACATGCTGCATTCTTGTTGAGCGTTTCCTTTGTTGTTGGTTTTATGGGGTTTTCTTCAAAGCCTTCTCTTATTTATGGTGAGATGGGGTTGCTTGTTAGTGGAGGGATCGTTTGTGGTATTGTAGTTAGTTTTGGGGGGTCTTTTTGGGGTTGATGGTGTTTTTGGTTTATCTGGGGGGTATAATGGTGGTATTTGGTTATACTACTGCTATTGCCATTGAGGAGTACCCTGAGGCTTGGGGCTCGAATGTTGTGGTTTGGGGGGCTTTGCTGTTGGCGTTGGTGATAGAGTTGTTTGTGGTTTTGTGGATGGCGTGTTTTGATGAGGTAGAGGTTGTTATTAGTTTTGAGAGTATAGGTAATTGGGTGGTTTTTGAGGGGGAGGGGCGGGTTATTTTCATGAGGATTCTAAGAGTGTGGCTGCATTATATAGTTATGGGTGCTGATTAGTGGTGGTGGCTGGATGGTCTGTGTTTATAGGTGTCATTGTTATTGAAGTTACTCGGGGTGGTTAGATAATTAATAGTGTAGTTGTTAGGATTGTAATGAGGAAGGAGAGGAAGTAAAGTTTGATCAGACCTTTTTGGTTGGAGGTGGGAGTCACAGCTAGCATTTGCAAATGGGCAATATTTCTGGGGACTGCTTTTTCTAGTCAGGTTAGGTCTAGTGTTTGGGAGGCTGTGCTTTGGCTTGCGGTAAAGCTGAGGTAGGGTAGTGCATGATGGGTAAGGATTGGGAAGAATCCTAGGAGGGCGGAGAAGTTGTGTGTGGATGAGGATAGTTTGGGGGTTAGGTTGAGTGAGTTTAGGCATAGTTCTAGTGCTAGGGTGAAACCTAGAATGGTGATGAGGAGGGTGGACAGTTTAAGGTAAAGGGGTATGGTCATTTGGGGAGTATTTATTGGGGTGATGCTGTTGGAGATGATAAAGCCGGCGAAGATGCTGCCGATTATTAGACTTTTGACCGGGTTGGTCAGGATGGGGTTGTTTTCACTGATGTTTATTAGGGTTGGGAAACAGGGTTGTCTCAGTAGTGTAAGAAAAATGGTTCGGGTACTGTAGGCGGCCGTGAGCGTGGTGGCAATGAGTGTGATTGTGAGGGCTCAGGCGTTGGTATACGATGTGTTTATGGTCTCGATGATTAGGTCTTTGGAGTAAAAGCCTGTTAGGAACGGCATACCTGTGAGAGCGAGGTTTCCGATGATTAGAGAGGTTGATATGAGGGGTATGGTTTTGTGTAGGCCTCCTATTTTTCAGATGTCTTGTTCATTGTTTAAGTTGTGGATAATAAAGCCGGAGCATATAAATAGTATGGCTTTGAAAAATGCGTGTATGCAGATGTGGCGGAATATTAGATGTGGTTGGTTGATGCCAATTGTTACTGTTATTAGGCCTAGTTGGCTTGAAGTGGAGAATGCGATAATTTTTTAAATATCATTTTGTGTTAAGGAGCAGATTGCTGTGAATAGTGTCGTGTGGGCACCTAGGCATAGTGTTAGTGTTTGGATTGTTTTGTTGTTTTCTATTAGGGGGTGGAATCGGATTAGTAGGAAGATTCCTGCTACGACTCTTGTGCTGGAGTGGACTAGGGCTGAGACAGGTGTGGGACCCTCCATCGCAGAGGGCAGTCATGGGTGCAGGCCAAATTGGGAGGACTTACCCATTGTGGCGAGGAGGAGGTCTGTTAATGGGAGGGGGTTTGGCCTTGTGTCGAGGATAAATAGTTGTTGAAGGTCTCATGTGTTTGAATGTATGAAAAATCATGCTATAGCTAGGATGAAGCCTATGTCGCCAATACAGTTGTAGAGGATTGCTTGCAGGGCTACTGTGTTTGCATCTGTTTGGCCACACCATGATCCGATTAGGAGAAAGGATATGATACCTACTCCTTCTCACCTGATGAAGAGTTGGAACTGGTTGTTGGCGGAGACCAGGATTAGCATTGTGATAAGACAGGGGAGTAGGTATTTGAAGAATTTATTGATGTTGGGGTCTGATTGCATGTATCATAGGGAGAATTCTATGATGGATCATGTAACGAAGAGGGCTACTGGGATGAAAATTATAAAGAAATAGTCCAGTTTGAAGCTAAGGGATAGTTTTAGTGTTTGGATGGTGATTCAGTGTCAGTTGGAGGTGATTGTGTCTTGTCCGGAGTAAATAAATGCAAGGGTGGGTGTGAGGCTGGTCAAGAAAGCAAGTTGGGTTGAGGTTTTCACGTGGTAGGGGTAGTGTTTGTGCATGTTGCTAAGGGTGGGTATGATGGGGGTGATGAGAATAACAAGTTAAATTATTGTTAGGGATGGGGTAGGTTTATTACTTTTACTTGGAGTTGCACCAAATTTTTGGTTCCTAAGGCCAATGGATTGCTTCTATCCTTTAAAAGTAAGAAAGCCATAGTTTTAGGTACGGTCATAAGAATTAGCAGTTCTCGAGGTCTTTCTTGGTAAATAAGGGGTTTTGAGTCTCTGTTGTCAGGTTCACAGCCTAATGTTTTGTTACACTATATTTACAGTAAAGGGGCCCTAGAACTGTTTCGGGGTTCAGGGATAGGAGTAGAAGTGGGATGATATGTATGAGTATCAGGGAGTTCTCTCGCATGAGGGATGGTTTGATGCTGTTGATGTGGTGTGTGAGAGCACCTCGTTGTGTTGTGATTAGTATAAACAGGGTGTATAGGGCCATGATTAGCATGTTGAGTCCTATGAAAATAACTGTAATATTTGGTCATGAGAATGATGTTATTATTACAAATAATTCTCCGACTAGGTTGATAGTTGGTGGGAGGGCTAGATTTGTTAGAGAGGCTAGTAGTCATCATGTTGCTATCAGGGGAGCAGTGTTTGCAGTCCATGGGCCAGGACTATAGTTCAACTGCAGGTGCGTTCACAGTTGGAGTTTGCAGGACAGAAGAGTAGGGATGATGTAAGTCCATGAGCAACTATTAGGGCTGTAGCTCCTGTGAGTCCTCAGGGTGTTTGGATTAGGATAGCTACAATTACTAGGGCTATGTGGCTGATGGATGAGTAGGCAATGAGGGATTTCAGGTCTGTCCGACGTAGCCAGATAGAGCTGGTCATGATCATTTCTCATAGGGAGAGAACAAGGAAGGGGTAGGTTGTGGAGCTTGCTGGGAGGTTTAGAATGATGGTGATTCATATCATTCTGTATCCCCCTAGTTTTAAGAGGATGGCTGTGAGAATTATGGATCCGGTGATAGGGGCTTCTACGTTTGCTTTTGGTAGTCAGAGGTGAAGTCCATAGAGTGGTATTTTTACTATAAATGCTGTTATGCATGCTGTTCATAGGAGGGTGTTGGATCATGAGGATTGGGGTGTTTGGGTTCAATGTTGAAGCAACAGTAGGTTTAATGAGCCAGTGGAGTTGTGGATATAGGTTAGTGCAATTAGTAGTGGCATGGAGCCGAAGAGGATATAGAATAAGAAGTAGAGTCCTGCATTTAATTGTTCTGGTTGGTTGCCTCATCGGGTGATGACAATTAGGGTTGGGATTAGTGTTGCTTCAAATAGAATATAGAATATGATCAGTTCTGTGGCAGTAAATGTTATGATTAGGAAAATTTGTAGTGAGGTTAATGTGAGGATATATAGTTTTTTTCAAAAAAGTGTTTCTTTGGAGAGGTGGTGTTGGCTCGCTATAATTATTAGGGGGAGGAGTCAGGTTGTTAATTCTAGAAGGGGGGTTGAGAGGGGGTCTGAGAAGAAGCTTAATGATGTGGTTGTGCTATTCTCATTGTTGTGGTTCAAGAAAATAAGAGTGATGAGGCTGTGGGTTGTTGAGTTGATTCAGATTATGTTATTATTGAAGTACCACGTGGTGAGGATGAGTATGATTGTGGGGATAATAAGTTTTAGCATTGTAGGAGGTTAAGGTTTTGTACATGGTCTAGGCCATAAGTGTCAGAGATCATTACTAGAAGTGCTAGGCCCATGGCGGTTTCACACCCTGTGAAGATTAGGAGGATGATGGGAAGGGTGTAGGATAGGGTGAAGTGTAGATTTAGGGATAGGATGGTAGCTAGGACGAATAGGGATAATATTATGCCCTCCAAGCATAATAGAGAGGATATAAAGTGGGATCGGTACATTAGTAGCCCTATGAGGGATATGGTGTATGATAAGATGATGTTGATATAAATTGGAGGCATTTAGTAGTTACAAAGTGTCACAATTTAATGGGTCAAAACCAGTTGTTTTAGTTAAACTAACTACTATATTCAGCTCATTCAAGGCTTTTTGGGGTTCATTCGTAGGCTAGGCTTAGTGTCAGTGTGAGAATCAGGATAAGTGCCAGGGTGAGTATGAGTTTGAGGTTATTTGTTTGGGTGGCTCATGGGAGGGGTAACAGTAATGTAATTTCTAGATCAAATAGTAGGAATGTGATGGCTACCAGGAAGAATTTTAGGGAGAATGGTAGGCGGGCGAATCCTACTGGGTCAAACCTGCATTCGTATGGACTTGAGTTTTCTGCATAGGTATATCTTAGGGGGAGTCAGAAGGCAATGGTGATAAGTAAGAGTGCTAATGTTGTGTTGGTTAAGAGGGTTTGTGCTAGACTGATTATTCTTTTCTGGGTTGTGACCAGATCTCATTGACTGGAAGTCAACTGTACTAGCTGATACTGAAAGAATAGGATCCTCATCAGTAAATGGAGATGTTTAGGAACAGTCAGACTACATCTACGAAGTGTCAATATCAGGCTGCAGCTTCAAAGCCAAAATGGTGTTTGGATGTGAAGTGGAATTTTAGTTGGCGCAGAAGACAGATGGTGAGGAAGGTGGATCCAATCATTACATGGAGGCCATGGAAACCTGTTGCTACGAAGAACGTTAATCTGTACACACTGTCAGAAATGGTAAAAGAGGTTTCAAGGTATTCTGAGATTTGGAGGAATGTAAAGTAAGTGCCCATGGAGATTGTGATGAAGAGGGCTTGGAGCATATGTTTGCGGTTTCCTTCTGTGAGGCTGTGGTGGGACCAGGTGATGGACACTCTGGAGGCTAGCAGTACTAATGTATTGACTAGTGGAACCTCTATAGGATTGAGGGGGTTGATGCCCACTGGTGGTCAGTAACCTCCTAGGCTGGGGGTCGGGTCTAGGCTTGAGTGATAAAAGGCTCAGAAGAAACCGGCAAAGAAGAAATCTTTGGATGTAATAAATAGGATCATTCTGTATCGCAGTCCTGTTTGGACGATAGTTGTATGGTGGCCCTGGAAGGTGCTTTCTCGTACTACATCTCGTTATCATTGGTACATGGTTAATAGGTTATTTAGCAATCCTAGAGTTAGTAGGGTACTGGAATTAAAGTGGAATCATATCGTTAAGCTGGATGTTGTGAGTAGGGCGGATAGGGCTCCTGTGAGTGGTCAGGGGTTGGGGTTTACTATGTGGTATGCATGGGTTTGGTGGGTCATTAAGTGTTGTCATGTAGGTAGAGGCTTACTAGGAGAGCAAATACATAAGCTTGGATTAGGGCTACAGTAAGTTCAAGGATGGTGAGTAGGGTAAGGAGGGTGAAAGTATCTGAGGCTGTCAGGGGGCTTAGGGTTGTTAGTACTAGTGTAGCGTTTCTGATGAGGTGCATAGGCAGGTGGCCAGCTGTAATGTTAGCTGTTAATCGTACGGCCAGGGCTACAGGTTGGATGAAGAGGCTGATGGTTCAATAGTTATGAGTATTGGGATAAGGGGGGTGGGTGTACCTTGGGGTAGAAGGTGGGCTAGAGATTCTTTTGTTTTGTGGCGAAAGCCTAGGATCACTGTTCCGGCTCACAGGGGGATTGCTATGCCTAAGTTTAGGGATAGTTGGGAGGTTGGTGTGAATGAGTGGGGTAGCAGGCCTAATAGGTTTGTTGAACCAACAAATAGGATTAGTGAGGTTAGTATTAAGGATCACGATTGTCCTTTGGTGTTGTGGGTTGCCATCAGTTGTTTCAGAATAAGTTGGATTAGTCGTATTTGTAGAGAGGTTAGGCAATTGTTGATGAGGCGGGGAGGAAGAGGATACATTGCGTTGGGTAGGAGAACGATGAGGGCTATGATGGGTATTCCCATTAGCGTGGGGGTGGTAAAAGAGATGAATAGATTTTTGTTCATTTTTTTTTTCTCATAGGTTTGTGTGTTTTGGTATTTTAGTAATTTTTTCTCTGGGGTTAGAGGGGTAGGTGAATTTTGAGAGTTTTAGTTGAAGTATAATGAAGAGTGTTAGGATTATAGATATAATGGTGGTGAATTATGTCAAGGTATCTAGTTGTGACATCTCATTGTGGGAAGGCCAGTGCTTCCATTCCTTAACTTAAAAGGTTAATGCTATTTAGCTTCACGATGTGCTTATAGTGTTAAGGTTGATCAATCTTCAAAGTGTTTGAGTGGGACTAGTTCAAGTACCATGGGCATGAAGTTGTGGTTTGAGCTGCAGATCTCTGAGCACTGCCCGTAGAATAGGCCAGGTTGCGTCACTGTTAGGGTTGTTTGATTTAAACATCCCAGGATCTTGTCCGGTTTTAGGCCTAGCAACGGTACGGTTCATGAGTGTAGCACGTCTTCGGATGAGATTAGCATGCGGACTGGGGTTTCTATTGGGAGTACTGTTTGGTTGTCAACTTCTAGGAGTCGGAGCTCCCCTGGTTTTAGGTCGGGGTTGGGAGTTACATATGAGTCAAAGTTTAGGTTTGCATAATCTGTATATTCGTAACTTCAGTATCACTGGTGGCCCATGGATTTGACAGTTAAGAGGGGCTCATTGATCTCATCTGTTATATAGAGGATTCATAGTGATGGAAGGGTGATTGAAGTTAGAATAACAGCGGGTAAAATAGTTCATATGGTTTCCACCATTTGGGCATTTATAGTGCTTGTGTGCATGAGTTTTGTGGTTAATATTAGGGAAATAATATAAAGGACTAAGGAGCCGATTAGGAACATGATTATGAGGGTGTGGTCATGGAAACATAATAGTTCTTCCATGATGGCGGAGGTGGTGTCTTGAAGTCCTAGTTGTAGCGGGTGTGCCATAGAGATATAAAGGATTTGGGCCTATAAGTTGACTCTGACAAAGTCATGTAATGTTTTTACTAATATCTCACTTGTGGGGAAGTCATAGAGGTTCTGGGATTGGCTTGAAACCATTCTTGGGGGGTTCTATTCCTTCCTTTCTCTTTGGGTCTTTACATATACTGGTTCCTCAAACGTGTGGGAAGTAGGGGGCCAACCGTGTAGTCATTCTAGATTTGTGGTGAGAAGTTCTAACCATTGCAACTTCTCATTTTGAGGCAAAGGCTTCTCATGTCATGAAAATTATTAGTATAACCGCCGTTAAGGAGATAAATGATCCTATGGGTGATACTGTATTTCACATGGTGTATCCAGGTAGTCGGAATATCGTCATGGTATTCCTGATAGGCCTAGGAAGTGCTGTGGAAAGAATGTCAGGTTTACACCTATGAATATGACTGTGAAGTGAATTTTAGCTTAGGTGGTGTTGAGGGTGTAGCCTGAGAGTAGAGGGAATGAGCGGACGAAGCTGGCAAATACTGCCCCTGTAGATAATACATAGTGGAAATGCGCTACTAGGTAGTATGTGTCGTGAAGTACAATGTCTAGTGATGAGTTGGCTAGTACAATTCCTGTTAGGCCTCCTATTGTAAATAGGAAGAAGAAACCCAGGGCTCATAATATGGCGGGAGATGATTTGATATTTCCTCCGTGCAGTGTGGCTAGTCAGCTGAATACTCTTACACCTGTGGGAATTGCAGTGACTATTGTGGCTGATGTGACCTATGCTCGAGTGTCTACGTCCATTCCTACTATAAATATGTGGTGGGCTCAGACGATAAAGCCCAAAAAGCCAATGGATATTATAGCTCAGACTATTCCTATATATCTGAATGGTTCTTTTTTTTACCTGAATAATAGGTTACGATGTGTGAGACTATCCCGAAGTGGGGAGAATGAGGATGTAGACTTCGGGATGTCCGAAGAATCAGAATAGGTGTTGGTATAGGATGGGGTCTCCTTCTCCTGTGGGGTCGAAGAATGTGGTGTTCAAGTTTCGATCTGTCGGTAGTATGGTAATGCCGGCGGCTAGGATGGGGAGGGAAAGGATTAGGAGGATGGCTGTGATTAGTACTGATCACACAAACAGAGGGGTTTGGTACTGGGATATTGCCGGTGGTTTTATATTAATAATGGTAGTGATGAAGTTAATTGCGCCTAGGATGGAGGAGATGCCTGCTAGGTGTAGGGAAAACATTGTAAGCTCCACAGAAGCTCTGGCATGGGCTAGATTTCCGGCTAGGGGTGGATAGATGGTCCAGCCTGTTCCAGTGCCAGCTTCCACTATTGAGGAGGCGAGTAGGAGTAGGAACTATGGGGGGAGGAGTCAGAAGCTTATGTTGTTTATCCGAGGGAATGCTATGTCGAGGGCCCCAATTATGAGGGGAACTAGTCAGTTGCCAAAGCCCCCAATCATGATGAGTATGACCATGAAGAAAATCATCACGAACGCATGGGCGGTAACGATGACGTTGTAGATCTGGTCATCACCTAGGAGGGTTCTGGGTCGGCCGAGTTCAGCTCGAATAAGGAGGCTCAGGGCTGTCCCTACTATTCTGGCCCAGGCGCCAAATAGGAGGTAAAGTGTGCCGATGTTTTTGTGGTTTGTTGAGAACGACCAATGGTTAATGAACATGGGTATGGGGTGAAGTAGCTGAGTAAGCGTTAGACTGTAAATCTAAGCATGGGGGTTAAGTTCTCTCTTCATCAAGTCTTGAGGTGATTTGTCATGTCGAATTGCAAATTCAGAAGAGCAGCTTCAATTCTGCTGGGGCTTCTCCCACCTTTTTTTCCTGGAGGCAGGAGAAGTAGATTGAAGCCAGTTGCTTAGGGCGATTAAGCTGTTAACTAATTTTTCATGGGGTTGGAGCCCGCTAGTCTAGTAAGGGTTTAGCTTAATTAAAGTGACTAGTTTGCATTCAGTTGATGTAGGATAAGGTCTTGAAGCCCTTAGGTCAGAAATTAAGTGGGAATACTTGCTTAGGGCTTTGAAGCCTCTTGGTCTTTCTAACCTAAATTTCTAGTTTAAGATGGGGGGCATCGGGGCAAGGGGAAGGAGGAGTATTGACAGAATTGTTAGTGTCGGCAGGAGGAGTGTTTGTTTTGTGTTCTCGAATTGTAACTTTGTCTTTGTGTTATTGGTTACTGGAAATATGGTGAGGGCTGTGGAGTAGATCAGTCGTATGTAGAATTATAGGTTAAGTAATGCTGTGATGGCTATGATTGTGGGCAAGGCAATGCTGCCGTTTTTTGTCATTAATTGGATGATGATTCATTTAGGTAGGAATCCTGTTAGTGGGGGGGAGTCCCCCTAATGACAGTAGGGTTAGAGGGATCGTGAGGGCAATTAGTGGTGTTTTGTTTCACAGGAGTGTCAGGGAGGAGGTTGTTTGATTAACGTTAAGGTTTAATATGTTGAAGGTGGTGAGTGTAAGTAGGATGTAATAGTAGGTTGAGGATCATGATTGAGGGATTGTAGATAAGGATGGCCATTGTTCAGCCTATGTGTGAGATTGATGAGTAGGCTATGATTTTTCGTAGCTGTGTTTGGTTGAGTCCTCCTCAGCCTCCTAGCAGGATGGATAGGGTGGCAGTGGTTAGGATGATATGGGGATTAAGTAGTGGTGCTACTTGGAATATAATTGAGATGGGGGCTAGTTTCTGTCATGTCAGTAGGATTATGCCTGATGTTAGGGGGACTCCTTCTGTGACTTCTGGGACTCAGAAGTGGAAGGGGGATAGGCCTAGTTTTATAATTAATGCTAGTGTTAGTAGTGAGATTGTTAGGGGGTTGTCTATGTTTGTGATTGTTCATTGTCCTGAGCTTGTTGTGTTAATTACGATGGCCATTATTAGGAGTATGGATGCTGTTGCTTGTGTGAGGAAATATTTGGTGGCCGCCTCTGTTGATCATGGGTGTTTTTTTCTGTTTTGTTTTTTTGTTTGTTTGTTAAAATGGGGATGAGGGCAAGTGCGCTTATTTCTAGGCTGTCTCAGATTGTTAGTCAGTGAGAGCTTAGTATTTTGAGTATGGTGCCTGTGAATAGGGTTGTGAGAATGATGGAGAAGGTTGCGGGGTTGATTAGTATGGGAAGGATAGGAACCAACATTTTCAGGGTATGGGCCCGATAGCTTGTTTAGTTGACCTTACTGTAGAACGTGGTGTAATAGGTAGCACGGAGAGTTTTGGGTTCTTAGGAGTGGGTTCGATTCCCATAGTTCTAGAAACAAGGGGGTTTGGACCTCTATTATTTACTTTATCAAAGTAACTCTTTTATCAGACATGTTTCTTAGGTTTGGGGGGGACCCCTGATAGTAGGATAGGTATTGAAATGTGTCATATGCATAGGGCTAGTGTCAGCGGAAGGAAACTTTTTCATAGGAGGTGTATTAGTTGGTAATATCGGAATCGTGGGTAGGAAGCTCAGATTCATAGGAATAGGGCTGTTAGGAGTAGGGTTTTGGCAGTGAAGTTAAACATGAAGGTTTCTGGCCTGGAGGTGTCATAAAATGTCCCTAGGAAGATGGTGATGGTGAGGGCGTTTATTATGATGATGTTAGTGTATTTGGCTATGAAGAATAGGGCGAAGGAACCTGTGGTGTACTCAACATTGAATCCTGATACGAGTTCTGATTCACCCTCTGTTAGGTCGAATGGGGCTCGGTTGGTTTCTGCTAGTGTTGAGACGAATCATATTATGGCCAGTGGTCATGATGAGATGATTAGTCATATAAACTCTTGGGCAATGATGAGGGTTGTTAGGGTGTAGGATCTGTTCATAAGTAGGACTGCGACGAGGATAATGACTAGGGTGACTTCATATGAGATTGTCTGGGCTACTGCTTGTAGGGCTCCAATTAAGGCATATTTTGAGTTTGAGGCCCATCCTGATCAGAGGATCCAGTGGACGGACAGGCTCGAGGTGGTGAGAATGAATAATATTCCTATGTTTAAATTAGTGAGGGGGTAGGGCATTGGTAGTGGGATTCACATGGTAAGAGCTAAGGTAAGGACTAATGTAGGTGCGGTTATGAATAGCAGGGTGGTCAATGTTAGTGGTCGAAGTGGTTCTTTGGTGAATAACTTTATTGCATCGGTGAGGGGTTGGAGGAGACCGAAGGGGCTGATGACATTGGGTCCTTTGCAGAGTTGTATGTAGCCGGGTGTTTTTTGTTCTACAAGAGTGAGGAATGCTATGGCGAGTATGATGGGGATAATAAGTATAAGTGTATTGATGGTGTGCATGGTGCTAGGAAGAGGAGTTGAACCTCTGGTTATAAAGTCTTAAGCTTTATGCAGTTACCAGGTTCTGCCATACTAACAAGCCCTGTTCTTGGGCGGGGTGTGTGTGGAGATGGACTGGGTTGAGATTAGGTCATCCACTGGGGTCAAAGGCGCTTTTAGAAGTGGGCCTTACTTCTCTTGTCCTTTCGTACTAGGAAAAATGCAGTAATAGATGGAAACTGACCTGGATTGCTCTGGTCTGAACTCAGATCACGTAGGACTTTAATCGTTGAACAAATGAACCTTTAATAGCGGCTGCACCATTGGGATGTCCTGATCCAACATCGAGGTCGTAAACTCTATTGTTGATAGGGACTCTAGAATAGAATTGCGCTGTTATCCCTAGGATAACTTGTTCCGTTGATCAAATTATTTTGGATCAATTGATGAATATATTGCTTTAACTAGCTG
Source organism: Galeopterus variegatus (assembly GCF_000696425.1). Classification (NCBI taxonomy): domain Eukaryota; kingdom Metazoa; phylum Chordata; class Mammalia; order Dermoptera; family Cynocephalidae; genus Galeopterus; species Galeopterus variegatus. The sequence goes on along the minus strand of NW_007730092.1, from coordinate 10,907 downwards.
GTTTAAGCCATAGTCATTCGGAGGTTTTCTTTTACTCGTAGATCACCCCAACCAAAATTTCTAGCTCAGAAGGCTTTGTTGTTGGTGCCTGTGTTAGGTTTATGTTGTTTTGCTTGGGCTAGTTAATTAAAGCTCTATAGGGTCTTCTCGTCTTATTTTTGCATCCCCGCCTCAGTGAGTTACTTTAGGATAAAGTGGGTGATATAATTTAGATGAAATAATCAAGAAATAACTTCTAAAGAAGTGACATTGAACCCAAGAACAGACTTTAGAATAGGGAATGAATCAGAGAAGTGGTAAGAGAAATAACATTCCAGAAAGACAGCATGAGCAAATCCCTAAGGTAAAGTACTTGTGGTGTTTTAAATGAAAGCTAGTAAGTATGAACAAACCCGAGTACAAGAAAGGAGAGTGGTTTACAATGACCTTGTATCCACCCACAAGTAATAAAGAATCTGGACTTTATTAGATTTCTAGGCATTTGAGTACATCTTTCAAATCTGGATGAACATGAACTCAATTTATATATTTTGATTAACTAATGAAAAAATACAAAAAGGATCTAGGAAGGCAAGGGTACAGGATGAATCTTCGTAATACTATACAATAGACTGCAGAAGTGGCCACAATTATCCCATTCTCTGCATTTACTCCTCGTATCCACACTTAAAAATGTGCCTTTGCAGCTCCTTCAATAAAGACATGGTGCCTATTTCCTCATCTCTAAACTCAGGGTTTGCCTTGCCACTTACTTGGGGAAATAAACTGGGGAAATGATGATGGGGCAGTAATAGGCCTGGTACTCAAGGGGCTTAGTGTTCTTGCACTCTCACCTGAAACACCTACTCCTATCATGTCAACAAGCATGAGCTAGCCTGCTGCAGAGGAACAGACCACATGGAGCTGAGCCAAATCAGTCCAGTTGTCCCTTCTAAGGCCTGATATAAGTGAGTCCAGCCATAATCAGCAAAATCAACTTATAGGTAACCACTGGTATACAAGGAAGCCCAGCTAAGATCAGTAACATCACCAAGGTGAGTCCAGTCCATATTGCCAACACACAGAAATATGATATTAAAAAACAGTTGGTTTTTTTTTTTTGCTTTTATAAAGGCTTTATTGAAATATAACTCATACCATAGAATTCACCCATTTCAAGTGTACAGTTTGATGGATTTTGGTATGTTCATATATGAGCAACCATCAGAGTCAATTTTAGAATACTTTCATCACCTCAAGAAAAACCTTGTTCTCGTTTACTATCACCCTTCTATGCCCCTCATCTCCCATAGCTCTAAGCAACCAGTAACCTACTTCCTTCCTCAATATGTTTGCCTATTCTAGATATTTCATATGAATAAAATCACACAATATGCAGTCTTTTTTGATTGGCTTTGTTCACTCAGAATAATAGTTCCAAGGTCTATCCATGCTGTAGCATATCAGTACTTCATCTTTTTATGGCTGAATAATGTTCCATTGTGTGGATGTAGCACATTTTGTTTATTCATTCATCAGTTGATGGATATTTGGGTTGTTTCTACCTCTTAGCTACTATGAAAAATGCTTCTATAAACATTCATGTATAAGTTCTTGTGTGGATATATGTTTTCATTTCTCTTCAATATATAACTAGGAGTGGAATTGCTGTGTTATATGGTAACTCTATGTTTAAGCATTTAAAGAACTGCTAAAATTTATTCTGAAGTGACTGCACAAATTTATATTCCAACCAGCAACATATGAAGATTCTGATTTCTCCACATCTTCAATACTTGTTATTTTATGTTTCCTTTATATTAATGACAACCTAGTGGGTATGAAGTTGTATCTCATTTTGCATTTCCCTAATTACTAATGACGTTGAGCATCTTTTTATGTGACTGTTGGCCATTTGTATATCTTCTTTAGAGAAATGTCTATTCAGATCCTTAGCCCATGTTTTAATTGGGTTGCCTTCTTATTACTTCATTTTAAGAGTTCTTTCTGTGTTATAGATACAAGTCCCTTATTAATTAAATTATTTGCAAATCATTTCTCCCATTGTGTGTGTTGTCTTTTTACTTTTTATTGTCCTTTGAAACACAGAAATGTTTCTATTTTGATGCAGTCCAATTTATCTATATTTTCCTTTGATGCCTGTACTTTTGGTGTCATATGTAAGAATCAATTGCCAAAACGAAGGTCATGAAGATTTACTCTTATGTTTTTTCTCAAATGTTTTATGTTTGTAGCTCTTACAGTTGTTGATCCATTTTGTTTATAGTCTGAGGTAAGAGTCCAAATTCTTTCTTTTGAATGTGGCTGTCCAGTTGCACCAGCACCATTTGTTGAAAGAACAGTTCCTTCCCTACTGAATGGTATTGATACCCTTGTTATAGATCAGTTGAACATAGACATACAGGTTTATTTCTGGACTCTCAATTTTATTCCATTGATTTATATATCTATGTTTATGCTAGTTCCACTGTCTTGATTACTGTTGCTTTGTAATAAGTTTTGAAATAGGGAAATGTGACCTCTAAAACTTGTTCTTCTTTAATATTGCTTTAGCTAATCTGGGTCCCTTGAAATTTCATAGGAATTTTATATTTAGCTTATCAATTTCTAAAAAGAAGTAAACTGGGATTCTGACAGAGTTGGATTTTATTAAATCTGAAGGTCAGCTTGGGGAATGCTGCCAATCTAACTATATTAAATCTTCTGACCCATACAAATGAAATGTTTTTATTTATTATTATTTCTTTAGATCTTATTGTCTTAATTGGAAGGTTAGGTTATTGATCTCAGATTTTCCTTATTTTTTAGAGTAAGCATTAAAGCTATAAATTTCCCGCTAAGCTCTGTTTTAGCTTCATCTCAAATTTTGGCATGTGGTGCTTTCATTTTCATCCGTCACAAAGTATTTTCTACTTTCCCTTTTGATTTCTTCTTTGACACATTAGTTATTTAGGAGTGTGTTTTTCACTTTCCACATATTTATGAGTTTCCTACATTTCTTTCTGTTATTTATTTCTAGTTTCATCTCATTGTGGAAAAAGAAAATATTTTTATTATTGTTATTCTTCTAAATTTAATGAAGTTTATTACATTAGCTAGCATATGGTCTATCCAGAATGTTTCATGTGCACTTGAGAAAAATACATGTTCTGAGTTACACCCCTGCTACAAGAGCTAAGCACATATGAATGGAGCCCAGCATCCCTTTTCTTGACCTACAAGAGTAGCCATCTCTGGGGCCTCTCAGTCTAGCAATTGACTTCTCTACCACAATATATTCAAATTGTTTAAAAAATAAAATTTGTAGTTAACTTTTCAGGTCCTAGGGAATTCGAAGTCTAATTATTAATTAATGAAGACATTAAATACTACAAGTGAAAAATTGTAGTCAACGTAAACATGTCAAGGAAGAATTTTGAAAGATGCGGCAAAGACAATTTCAATCAATCACACTTGCTGTGTCCTCTGGGGCCTGGGTCAGCAGGGAAGCCAGCAAACCCTGTCTTCAAAAACAGAAACTTTGAGAAAATGCTACCAGACTGTTGTGGCAGGCTAGTTCACATTTCCAAAACAGCAGTCACAGTAAGTAGCTTCAAAAATATTCAATTTAGTCTTTCCTAAAGGCAAGGTATATGATACATTTCCCATGTGTATATGTCCCTGCAAAAATTTCACTTATAACTTGTGATCATAATATATTAAGTTAAATAATATATTTTAAGTTAAAATATTATGTTATAAAACAGGATGAACTGCATACCTCAACTATAAAATGTGCACCCTTCCTTCTGCACTTCAAAATCCTTGAATACCCAGATAAAACAATACTTCCTCTTTGAAAATTTTTTCTCACTTTTCTAGGCATTTTTTTTCTCATATTTGGGCTCCAATGGCATTCTCTAGAAGACAATACACCAATATGGTGTTAGTTATTTCTGCATGGAGCAACTATGAGCCATTTATAGTTTCTTCTTTCTACTTGCCTATATTTTATAATTGTTTACATGGAACATGCATTACTTTTGTAACAGGGAAAGAAACAACAAAATTTTCTCAGAAAATCATGCTCAGTTGGGTTACACAGAGGGGCTTTAATAGTCAGCATTATAATATCTGACCATCTTCACTCAAGTTGATCTAGAAAAAGACAAACAGTCTAGAACTACTGTGATTCATTTCTCAAAGGATGAAGTGACACTAGGCCATTTCAAACACATGTTCAAAACTGAAATAACTCATAGTCTCCCTTCACCACCTGTCCCTCCTCCCATATACCCTACCTTAGCTATCACTGTTTTTGCAGTTGCCCAACTAGGTCTCAGAGTCATCCTTGAATACCTTCTCTTACTCATTATCATGTTCATTTGGGCATTATATTTTGATTTTTTCCTCAGAAATATATTTATATTCATATCATATACTCATATATGTGTTTATATACTCATTGTCAGGGTCATACTTCAGGTTCTCATTTTCTTTTGTCTGGTATTTGCCACAGTCTCCTTCTTGTTTTTCTGATCCATTGTCATCCTTCTCCAGGTTATCTTCTCACTAGTACTGTGTTTTGTTTGTTTGTTTTGTTTTGTTTTTTAGGATAAAAATAATTTAACTTATATTTTGCAATCAGAAGAAGAATGTAACAATTTTATATAATTTCAAAAGGCAATAACATTTAGGGAAGATGTCTTTTCTGAAAATTGAGTATTTTGTTTTTATTGGTCCCATGTTAGAGTTAAAAATGATCTTTTGAGGTTGTTAAGAATTGACTGAAAGATGTTTTCAAGACTAATTGCAGCATCTCTTTTTCTGTGCTTTGTAAGAAAAGTTTAAATAGGAATAAGTTTTGCTTGGTTTGAAATCAGTATTGTCGGGAAGAATGGATTTTCAGATAAATGTTTGAAGTCAGTCCTTCCATGTTTTCCAATTTAAAACTACTATTTGTTAAGAAAAAAAGAGGGAAGAGTTACTGTAAATGATTTCTTCTAATATATTTGGTGGTCCTAGACCAAGACCTTTTTTATTTCCTTTAACAACTTATTTGACATACTGAGTATAAAAATATTTTGTTTTTTTCTGTTAAAGAGCTTTGTCTCACTTATAAAACATAGAATGAATGATGTTCATATGATCTCAGATGATTCTGTCATGTTAAAAATAATTTTTCTTTTAGGTTAGGGTATTCTGGAATAAGCTGCCCTTAAATCTCCATCTACACCTACATTTTAAGAGTCGGCACTTTATTGAGATTATCACGTTGCTTTATTTGATATTTTCTCTTTTTCTCTCATTTAAAAATGCACTTAGTTTCACTGTATATCTTTTTAACATACTTTAAATACCTATAGTAACAATATCTTTGAGATTTACTACTCATTTCTCCTTTCTTAAACTGCTTCACTTGTTTTATCTGTCTTTAGGAAGTTGAATATAAAATTTAAACATACACCTCCTTTCATAAGGAACCATTTCTTTTGTTTATGAGTGATTCCTGTCAGGCCTCACAATCGGCTTAACATAAGCACAGCCATGTTGACTACTCACTCATCCTGTCCCCCTACCCTCTCCCTTTCCCTCAAGGCTGGTGTGTTCTGATAAGATACATATTGTACAGGCTGGTGCGTTCCAATAAGAACATCTTATACGAAACAGGAAAATGGCAAAGCCATTATGGAAGCTGTGTGCTCAGAATAGTTGCCCAGTCCCCTCCCAGACAAGTCCTATGAAGCCTCTGCTAGTCTGTATGAGGAAAAGCTGATCTTTCAGTTTTCCCTCCAGATTCGCTGGAGTAAACTCCCTTGCTTGATAACGTTTGGCTTGGAGTCTTTTATTCTGCTTGTCTTGCTGACCTAACAATTCCTCCCCTGTTTCTTGCTCTTTTTCTTTCATTCTCATCCTTTACTTCTGTCTACCCTCTTCCTCTGAATCAATACTAGTTCATTTCAGAGTAGTTACATATAATTAATTGCTTTGTAATTGATTGAATTAAACATATGGCTACCCAATTTGACATTACAATAGGCCAACACTTTGATATAATCCAAATACCATGAAATTGAGAATGTATGTCAACAATGTTGGCAAAAATTAAAGAATCAGAGTGAGGAAAAAAATTAATTTTTGCATATGCGAATCATGTTGTTTGTATTTTCTTTTGTCACTTTGCCTCTTTCTCTTTCCTTTCCCCACATGTTGCTTTGATCATTGTATTTTTTTATGGCTTCTCTTTCCCTTTGTTTCTTCTCAAGTAACATGAATGCTTAGCCTGGCATAAGAATTTCTCTTCTGTGGGCCTTACCTTTCATCAGGCTCAACCTTCATTCTTCTTGAGATGGATTTCAAAAGGAGTAGATTTAAATTCACTTCACGATTATGGAGGCTGAGAAGTTCCCAGATAGGCCATCTGCAAGCTGGGGAACCAGGGAGGCTGATAGAGTTGTTCAGTCCAAGTTTGAAAGCCTCAGAACTGCAGGAGCTGATGATATAATTCTGAGGCCAAAGGTCTGAGAGCCAGGGAGGCCATTGGTTTGAGACCTGGAGTCCAAAAGCTGGAGAATCTGGAGTTCTAATGTTCAAGGGCAGGAGAAGAAGGGCATCTCGGCTCTGGAAGAAACAGGTGTTTTTGTTTTTGATCGTGCTAGTGTAATAAAGATTGTAACTCCATTTTTTTAATGTTTCACTGCTGATAGCTTTTAAGCAGCGCTCCTCCTTATTCTGTCCCACAGGTGGTCAAGCTAATAAAAAAGTCTGGGGGGGCCGGCCCGGTGGCGCACTGGAGAGTGCGCCGCTTGGGAGCGCGGTGGCACTCCTGCCGAGGGTTTGGATCCCATGTGGAGACCGGTTCCCGCTCACTGGCTGAGCACGTTGTGGGTGCAACACCGAAGGTTGCGATCCTGTTGCCGGTCCCCGGTATGGGCGCAACACCGAGGGTTGCGATCCCGTTACCAGTCAGTAAAAAAGACAAAAAGGAAAAAATAAAAAATAAAAATAAATAAATAAATAAAAAAATTAAAAAGTCTGGGGGATCCCTACTCTGGTGCTAGTGGGAAATTCCAACCAGACATACCCATTCCTGTGCATGGGAAACTTCACCCTGGCCTCACTCACTAACCACCATAAAAACTTCAAGCCATTTTCAGACCTGCTTGAGGACCACCCTACACTTCCTAGAAAACCTCAGTATATGACTAATAAATTCTTGCATACACTCTTGTGGGGTGTGTGTGTGTGTGTTTGTGTGTGTGTGTGGTGTCACTGGTCTCCACATCTGAATAAAATTTTGAGGGGGAGTTCATCCTGTATCTTAAAGGTGGCCACAATAGTATTCCCCTACTGTTCAGTCCCTCCTGTTTTGCAAACTAGTGTACATCCCACAGGACTCAACCATTTCTCCCTCTTACCTCCCTAGCCTCATCTTCCCATCTTCTTCTCCCCATGCAAATCTATGTTTCAACCCATGCTTATTCATTTCCAAAACATTCCATGCCTAGCCACAATTTCTGATTGTATATCTCTGTGGCTCAGTAATCATGATATAATCAGCTAACACAAATGCAAATGGCTCATTTATCTCATTCTGTCCTCCCATAAAAACAAATTTGGAAACTATGGGTTACAGTGTTTTCTTCTGTTTTGGCCAGTTCGCTTAGGTTAAGGAAACCTCACTGTATGATGACAAATATTTCCATCTTTTCTTGAAACCATTTGAAGTCGAATAGTTGCTAACTTCATCTAAGAACACTTAGATGACAACCTAGAAGATAAACTTATGATGAGGAATAATTTGTATACTGGATCACATTTTATTCATTCCTTCAACAAATATTGCAAATCTACTATCTACCCCTATCAAAACACTCAATCCTGTGCCCTGACTACCTATTTACAGGTCTGTCTCCCTTAGCAGCTAAGTGTCTGAGCTTTAGAGGGCAGGGACAATTCTATTTTCATATAATACCTACTACTGTGTACAGGGTTGGCACATGTATTCAGTGTTGAAGGGGAAGATTTGTGGAATTTACTGATACCTAAAGCCTGGAAATGGGAAAGCAACAGGACTGCTTTAAATGTAAATTTCTATACTGAGGTTTGAAAAATCAACAACCTAAATACACACAAGGAAGAGAACTAGTTTGGAAGTACTTCATATGAAAAGATGTGAGCAAATGTTTTGTAGTCCAAAATTTCAGTGATATAGGCTAATATGTTTACACAATTGCTAAGGAAAATAACAAAAGTCAAATTATTGTCTACTCTCACAGCTTCTATACTCGACCCATTCTGTGGCCATGGGAGGACTTATACCATAATAAATCCATGGACTCCAACCTTCTTCATCAAGTTTTCAAACCTGCATGGCAATTACAGTAATCAGTCACATGTTCCTTTACCCACTTCCCATTGGTGTCATTTTTTAGCTTTCCATCATTGTCTTCCAACCATGTTTTCTCTCACTTCCCATCTCATCACAGCAGATGCTGTCAGTGCTTTCAAATATCCCCTCAGGCCCCACCACTCCAATGCATGCCACCTTCCCCTTATGCAAACACCCACAACTCTCAACAGGAAACCTTTACCTCAGTTGGTCTGGAGAAGACTGGAAGTCCTGGTAAGTTAATGTCCCTGGGCGCAGCTTTCAGCCAATGAGAGATGGGAGTTGGAGAGGAAACATGTCTCTCAGATGGGATAATTCTGATGTTGATTCTGCTCTGTTTCCCAGCAGGACTGAGCCACAGTTGCCCACAGCAGAAACCTGCTTCATAGCACACTTTTATTGGTTTACTTCCCCTCCCTGTTTCACTTCCTTAATTATGATAATGGTAATTCTTGGGATTAACATCTCGGTGAACTACTTGCACAATCCCTGTCTCATTGGCAGCTTCTGGGGGTACAAAGCTAAGACACTCTTTCTTCCTTTCTTTCTTTCTTTTTTTTTTTTGAGTTTTTATTTTTATTTATTTATTTATTAAATTTTTATTTTGTCAATATACAATGTAGTTGGTTATTATGGCCCATCACCGAAACCTCCCTCCCTCCTCCCTCTCCCTACTCCCACCCAAGAATGTCCTTTCCGTTTGCTTGTTGCAACAACTTCAAAAAATTGTAGTTGTTATATCTTCTTCCCCCGCCAACCCGGTTTTTTTTTGTGTGTGTGTATGTGAGTGAATTAATTTATTTATTTCTAGCTCCCACCAATAAGTGAGAACATGTGGTATTTCATTTTCTCTGCTTGACTCGTTTCACTTAATATTATTCTCTCAAGGTCCATCCATGTTGTTGTAAATGGCAGTA
>NW_007730092.1:0-422 GCF_000696425.1 Galeopterus variegatus | reverse complement strand
TCTCTATTCTATTCCATTGATCAGTGTGTCTGTTTTTATACCAGTACCATGCTGTTTTGGTTATTATAGCTTTGTAGTGTAGTTTAAAGTCAGGTAGAGTTATGCCTCCAGCTTTATTTTTTTGCTCAGCATTGCTTTGGCTATGCATGGTCTTTTGATATTCCATACATATGTCTAGAGAGTTCTTTCCATTTCTGAGAGAAATGTCCTTGGAATTTTGATGGGGATTGCATTGAATTGGTATATCACTTTGGGTAGTATGGCCATTTTCACTATGTTGATTCTTCCAATCCAAAAACATGGGATATCTTTCCATCTTCTTGTATGCTCTCTAATTTCTCTCAGAAGTGGTTTGTAGTATTCATTATAGAGATTTTTCACATCCTTGGTTAGCTCGATTCCTAAGTATTTTATTTTTTTGG
>NW_007730091.1:228571-233848 GCF_000696425.1 Galeopterus variegatus | reverse complement strand
AAAAAAAAAAAAAAAAAAAAAAAATTGACTAGGATGGTGGTTCACGTCTGGATTTAGGGAGTTGAAGGCCACACCAAGGAAACTGGTCCAAGCCCCCTAAACCAGATCTGTAGAAAGACCCCGCTGGACAGAGGATACCACAGACACAGGCAGAGGCCCTGGGCATGGAGGCGAGACAGACATTGGAATGAGGAGAGAAATGGAGTCAGGAGGCTGGGCAGGGTGGGACCCAGGCCCCCTTATGTCCAACTCCCCCTTGCCCATTTCTATGAGGTCCCTAGAGTAGTCGAATCCATAGAGACGGAAAGACCCCAGCCCCACCTTGATCTTGGAGCCGGCGGTGCTGGGGCGGCCCTTCTTGTCGATATCCAGCTTCTCGGGAAAGAGCATCCGGAGGAAGGCCCTGGGCAGGGGAGAGGGGGGGTTGGAGATGCAACTGGACCCCATGGCGCCCACCCCCAGAAGTGGGGCTGCCTCAGTGCCACGGTGCAAAGTATGATTCTCCCTGAATGTGGGGGCGCTGTGAAGGGTGAGATGGGAGGGCTGGTTTTGTCCTTTTCATTCCTCGATTTATATACACTTTTTACATCTTCCTCCATGATCGTGCATAACTTGGGTAACAAGTTAAATAGAATCAAGTTAAGTACTAAAATACATCAATTGATATAGCATTCCTTTTTTTTTTTATTTGTTGGTGGCTGGTCGGTACAGGGATCTGAACCCGTGGCCTTGGTATTACCAGCACCACACTCTCCCAAGTGAGCGAACTGGCCAGCCCTGTTGCAGCATTTAGGGTAACATTAAATAGAATCAAGTTAAGTACTAAAATACATCAATTGATATAGCATTCCTTTTTTTTTTTTTATTTGTTGGTGGCTGGTCGGTACAGGGATCTGAACCCGTGGCCTTGGTGTTACCAGCACCACACTCTCCCAAGTGAGCGAACTGGCCAGCCCTGTTGCAGCATTTAGGGTAACAGGGGTAGGTCCCTTTATAGGAACTACCCTACATGTACGTGCTTGCCTGTGTGTGCAAAGAAATACATATAAAGATGCTTGCTGCGGTAGCCCTGTTTGGGCTAGCAAGGATGGGAAACAACCTAAGTGTCCATAGATGGGGGACTGGTGAAATGACTTTTGGTTCATTCACGGCTTCCTCCCACATCGGCTCAATAAGACTTTCTCTGAGCCCCCTAATAGAAAATGAGTGGACGGCTTAATGGAAATGGGATTTCCACTTGGCGTGATGAAGACCTTCTGAAACTAGATAGTAGTGACGGCTGCACAACACTGTGTGTAAATGTATTTGATGACACTGAACTGTACACTTTAAAATGGTTAAAAAGATAAATTTCATGCGATGTGTACTTTACCATAATTAAAAGAAATTTAAAAAGAAAGAATCAATGAATGCCTTCCTCGCTCTCTAGCCTTCTACCTATTTAGTTTTTCTATAAATTTTTCCTGGTGGTTCTCAGACTTAAGCAGGTGACAGAATCACCAGGAGAGCTTGTAAAACACACATTGCTGGGTCCCACCACTCGAGTTTCTCATGCACAGGTCTGGGCTGGGGTCTGATAATGTCTAACAAGTTCCCAGGTGATATTGACGCTGGTGGTCCAGAGACCCCACTTTGAGAACCACGCTCTAGTTCTGTGCCTTCCGATATGGTGGCCACTGGTCACATGTGACTACTGAAGCCTTAGAAATGTGGCCTGTCCCAAGTGAGAGGTGCTGGGAGTGTTCAAATTCACACTGAATTCCAAAAACTGTATAGTGGGGCTGGCCGGTTAGCTCACTTGGTTAGAGCATGGTGCTGGTAACACCAAAGTCAAGGGTTGAGATCCCCATAGCTGCCAGCTGCTAAAAAACCCCAAAACAAATAACCCCCCCCAACACACTATATAGTATGGAACAAGAGAATGTAAAACATTTCATCAATTTTTACATTGATTGAATATTCAAATGATAATATTTCGGGTTTGTGTAGTTAAATAAAACATTTAAAATTGTACCTGTTTTATCTGTTTGCTTTTTAAGTGTATGTACTAGAAAAATTTTAAACTACGCAGGTGGTGGTAAGGGGGATGGATTGCAAATTGTCACAAGAGATCTTTTTGGAGTGGTGCAAATGTCCTGAAGTTGGATTGTGGTGATGGCTGCACAATTCTATATATTTTAAAAAATCATTGAATTCTACACTTCTTAAAATGGATGAACTTAATGGTATGTAAATTATACTTCAATAAGGCTGTTTTAGGGACACAAAGAATAATTACAATTTGTAATGATGAACATGCTAATAATATTGATTTGATCGTCAAATACTGTACACAAATACTGATAGTCAACTCTGTACCCCATAAATATGTATCATCAAAAATAAATAAATTTAAATACTAAATAAATTAATAAAATAATGACATATGTACAGCACATAAAAGAAGACTTCTTACACCTTACACATACTCGTCTTAAACAGTGTGTAGAGTTTTTTTTTTTTTTTTTAAACACACTTTTGACTATCTTAAATTAAAAATATTGCATATTTTCATTTTGGTCTCTCTAGGCCAGATTTTTATATTCATTTTCAATAAATGTCTATATTATTTCGTTACAGAGTCCACGAGCTTAATACTGATGCTGACTTTATACAGCACCTTTCTAGTACCACACACACTATTTAGAAAACCTTTAAGCCTGACTCGTGACAAATGCTTGTGAAATGTATAATTACACCTTAGATATTAAAGAATGGTCTGCTAAGAGTGAGCAGAGGCAACAGATAAATATTTTTGGTTCTTTGCACTGGTGAGATCCTATATAATGAATTTTGAAAACATTCTGCTTTCTGAGCATTCAGTATCACCAGATAGCAGTTGAGGATTGGTAGTAACTAAAGCATGCTGTTGTGTGTCTGTCCAGAGATCACTACTTCTATCTTTTATTTTCCTGGTTCAATGTACTTTTTTAAGGGGTTGGGAATTGAAGATTTTCTCAAAAGCTTTCAAGATTTAGAGCATTCCAGCCAATAACATAAAATCTGTTAAGATTGTAAAAAAAAAAAATGACATATATAACTTGCATGATATTGGATATAGAATATATTGGACAGCACTGATCAAAATCAGTGCTTCTCAAATCCCATGTGTACGTGGATCCCCAGGAGGCCTGGGGTGATCTTGTTAAAATGCAGATTCTGATTCAAGTGGTCTGGGGTGGAGCCTGAGATTTTGCATTTGTAAGGAGCTCAGAGGATGCCCATGTCGCTGGTCCGGGAAACACACTTAAGGACCACTGTCCTGTTATTTACACCTGATGCTACATTCTTCTTCTTCTTTTTTTTTTTTTAAAGATGACTGGTAAGGGGATCTTAACCCTCGATTTGGTGTTGTCAGCACCACGCTCTCCCAAGTGAGCTAACCGGCCATCCCTATATAGGATCCGAACCTGTGGCCTTGGTGTTATCAGCACCACACTCTCCTGTGTGAGCCACGGGCTGGCCCCCGATGCTATATTCTAATTGTCTTTGTTTTCTAATTTAATTTCTGTCTCTTGGCTGTGAGTTCAATGAGAGCAGTCGTGCTCTCTGACTGTCCATTCCTCCATCCTCCAGAGATTCAAATGGTGCCCCAGCGTAAATAATATTTTGAGGTACAAAAAGCTAAATGATGGAAACTAGACGTAGCTGTGGTCAGGGAGGTGACTCCAGTTCATACAGAGATATGCAAAGCATGATGTGCTTTCACTGTGTAAAAAGGGAAACTGTCCACACAATGGATGCTTGGGTTTGCAGAGAGCAGCTTTGGACAGGACATAAGAAACTGGTCTCAGGGGTTTTCTCTGGGGAGGGGACCTGGGGGGCCTGGAGGACAGCACTTACTTCTCCTTGTGTACCTTGAGTTTTTATATCAGAACAAGTCAATAGAAACACTGTCTGACTGCACAGCCACTTTCACAAAGTCCATGGTGTGATGGGAGCCCTGGAGAAGATGGGGTGGTCCCTGATCCTCCGCCCATCCCCTTAGGGGCGTCTGCCTGGAGGCCCCATGCCCATGGGGGCTACTCACTGCTCACTGGTCTGCATCAGCTCTATGAGGTCGGAGAAGAGAACGTCTCTGTTCCTCTCACAGAAGCCGCTGACGTCGTAGGAGACCTGGAGGCAGGTGGTGTTGGGGGAGTGAGGGGCTGAGACGTGAGTGGGTGTATTTACCCCAGTTGGTCAGGGGTCCCGTGAGGCCTCCTCTGGCTCAGAGGATCAGGGGGTACCTACAGCTCCAGTTGGGGAAGGGGAATCTATGGTTCAGAATAGGGGGTAGAGGGCTGTAGCCTGGATCCCAGCTCCCATGTTTTAGTTGAGGTTGGAGGGTGGGGCCTGCAGCTTGGGTCAGAGGTGAGGGAGGGTGGGGGCTGCAGCCCAGATCAGAGTGTGGGAGGCTGCAGTCTGGGCAGGGGGTCCCTGCTACTTACATGGAGTCAGAAGGTTAGATTGGGTGGGTATCTGTGTCCTGGTCAATTTAGGAGCTGGGGGGCTGATGGGGAGGTTAGAGCCCTGGCTGGGGATTCCTGGAGGCGGGGCGGGCTTCAGCCAGAATTGAGGGCTGGGTCTGCTGCCTAACGTCGGGGGCTCTATGTAGTCCTGGTCAGGGCTTTTGCAGCCCCAGCTGAGGGAACACAGGCGCTCTAGGCCATTTTAGGGATGGGTGGGCTGCACCACAGGTAGGAATCTGCTGCTCCTGTTGAGGTCACGGAGGCATGAAGGGAGAATCTACAGCGCTGTGAATTGGGGAGGAGACTGTGGCCAGGCTTGGAGGCCAGAGGATTTCTATAGCCTTGGGTAGGGTTTGTAGAGGGCTCCAGCAATTTTTGGCTTACAGCATGCACCTGGGGCCTTGGGGATTTGCTCTTTGCGGGGGTGGGGGGTGGCTGGCCAGTATGGGGATCCAGACCCATGACCTTGGTGTTGTAAGGCTGCTCTCTAACCAGCTGAGCTAACGGGATCAGAAGGGAAGGGGTTCAGTTTGCAGCTCATATTGGGGTTTGGGGGGTTTGCAGGCATAGGTGAGGGCCCTGTCAGGTCTGTTGTCCAAGTAAGGGGTCAATGGAGGGTGGTCTGTCCTATTAGGGGGAGCTGCCCGTTGAATAGGGGAAGCTGTGGCTGGTGGGTTTCTGCAGCCCTGGCTGGGGGGGCCTGGCAGGCTCCTTCCAGGGTGGGTGTGGGGGGCTGCAGCCTGGAGCCCCCCGGGGTCTGCGAGGGGGTGCCCCGGCACGGGGGGTG
>NW_007730091.1:223576-228033 GCF_000696425.1 Galeopterus variegatus | reverse complement strand
ACCCAGATCTGTGCATGTGGGGAGGGGAAGCTCGCTGGGGCGCGGGAGGGGGTGGGGGATCCCATAAGGAATCCATGCCTTCCCCAGACTGGAGCTCCTTGGTGGAGACCTGTCCACTTTGACCCCTCTGACCCTGAGCAGGGTTGTCCAGGGGGTGTTTGTGGAGCGAAACAGTGAAAGGGGAGCAGCGGGGAGGAATGAATGGAGGAGGTGGCTTAGGAGATACTTCAGTTGTGCTCTATCTGCTGGAGGGCCACAGAGGAGGGTAGAGGGGCCCGAGGGTGCCATAACCCCCTCTCGGGTCTCCCAGGCCCAGCTCCATGGCCCAGTGAGACCCCCAAAGTGGGCCCAGCCCTCACCAGCTTGTTTTCGATGAGATCGCAGACGATTTTGTTGTTGAAGTACTGGATGGGGGTCCAGCGGATGCCCTCCTGTACGTACTCCTCCTGGGGGTGCAAAGGGGGCAGGGATGCGGTAGGTGAAGGACAGGTGGTCAGTACTGCCCCCGTCTCTTACCTAGGACTGTCTCCGACAAAGCCCATTGCCCCTGTGTGGGACACGGTGGAAGTGCCAGAGAATTACGTTCCCACCCCTGGAAGCCCTTGACCAACAACTCACAGGAGAGGAGCCCAGCTCCCTCGCTCCTCTGCTGGGCCGACTCTGAAGTGTGCTCTACAAAGTCTCCCAGGGGTCCCAGCAGAATTGAGCCCCCGTTGCCCACAGCATAACCCGCCCATTAACACCCTATCTGGACTCTTTTAAAAATCCCTGTGTCCTTTCCTCATTCCCCTCTTGGTGCTTCCTGGGATCACCTCCCAGATAAACCATTTGCCCTGAATCCTTGCTTCAGGCTCTGCTTTTGGGAGAGGGAAAGAGTCAAAATGGCAGGACTTTGGTTTGTCTGGTTGATGGTTGTGTCTCCAGTACCCTAAACAGTGTCTGGCACACAACAGGCGCTTAATAAATAATTGTCGCTCTGCTTTTGGGAGAGGGAAAGAGTCAAAATGGCAGGACTTTGGTTTGTCTGGTTGATGGCTGTGTCTCCAGTACCCTAAACAGTGTCTGGCACACAACAGGCGCTTAATAAATAATTGTCGAATGAATGAACAAAGAGGCTATTGTCTAGCCCTTGCCAAAGCTTTAGAGGGAGAGGGCCTCTTTTGAAGGAAATCTTAGGATGGAGCCTGGACAGGTAAGCAGAGAGAGGTGATAACGATGGGGTGGGGGAAGGGACTGGGGTGTCCCCCGGTTGCTCAGCAACCCTCATGGTCCTGCCCCCCTACCATCAGAGTCCACCGTCCCTGACCACTTGGCTGCCCCTGCCCACCTGCTCGGCTTTCAGGGTGAGTTCGATAAAGATTTGCTGCAGCTTCTCATTGACGAAGTTGATGCAGAACTGCTCAAAGCCGTTTTTCTGCCAAGGGAGGAAAGGGGTCCTTCTCTCAGTGGACGGATGCTGGAAGCTCTGGTGGCCACTGGGCTGTCTCAAGAGTTTCAGTGAGGACAGGAGGTGGGCTGGGGGTAGGGGTTCTACCTGGAAGATCTCGAAGCCATAGATGTCAAGTACCCCAATACTGTACTCTTCCTGGGGCTTCTGCATAGCACGATTGATGGCCTGTGATGCAGGTGGGGACAGCAGATCAGGGCATGTCCAGCGAGGCTCACCCCAGCCTGACATTCTTATGTTATGCTTTCAGCCAAGTTCACAGGCGCTGGTGCCACACATCTTTCTCCTGCCCACCCCCCGATCAATCACCCATAGGAGAAACCTAAGTGTTAGAGCATCGGGGCTCCTGACTTGGGAGCCATCTGTGCCTCTATTTTCTCATCATTAAAATAGGTTAATAATAACCACCTTGTAGGGCTTTTTCTGAGGAATGAAGGAATTGATGCACCTAACACGCTTACAACAGTACCTGGCACACACCACGTGCTACATAATGTTCGCTACTATGGTGATTATTCTTAGCCTCGACACTTCCTGTTTCCTCCCACCACTTTCCCGTCATCACTTTGTTTCCTTGAAAGCTCTCCTCTCGGCACTCAAATGCACCCACCCTACTCCATCCCCAAAGCCCCTATCCCAGTTCCAGGCCTGGACAGCTCCAGCAGCGCCGTCCTAGTGACGGTCCAGAACTTAGCTGCAGGGTGTCTCCGGATCTTCCATCTGATCAGCTACTGCTGATGCCGACAGCTCCCCATGGCCAGACATTGGTGACATTATGACATTTAAGCCTGTCTTCCCCACTTGGCTGGTCGCACAGGGCCTGGCACACACTAGGCACTCCATAAATGTCTGCTGTCCCAGAGCACCTACTGAGTCCTCCAGCCCTGGTCCCACTTGCCTCCACAAGGAAGTCAAAGAGGCGGGCGTAGAGTCCCTTGGCCAGGGCGTCGCGGGTGTACGCTGCCTGCTCCACATTCAGGGTCACGTCGATGGACTCGCTGCGGCCTCCCCAGCGGCTGTCCATCTTGCGGCTGGTCAGTTTCTCCTGCAGCCGACTGCTGTCGATACCCAGCAGGTAAGCGGGAAAGGCCAGGACTGCCGGGCCAGGGCAAGAGGAGACAGATGGTCAGGCTCTTGTGCCTCATGTGGCCTCACGCTCTGTGACCTGGGGTAAGTCGCTGCACCTCTCTGGGCCTTGTTTCCTCCCTCTCTCCCCATCTTACCCAGTGACACTGACATTGTCTTTGTAGTTCTTGCCCTCCCAGTGCTGAGCTAGGAGGGAGCAGTTCGCGTGTGCACACACACACAGGCCTCCCACCTGCCCTCCCCAGCGCCCACACTCACGGTCCACACTCTCCACCCGGGCATAATTCCCATCTTCACAGAAGCTGATGTTCCCCAGGTGCATGATCCCTGCCACAAGCTGCAGGACCAGTTGCTGGATGTTGGGCGGGATCCCAATGACCTGCATGGCATTCTGTGGGCATAACGGAGACAAACCTGTGCCACCCATTCCGGCCTCCACCCTGCCCCATGGTTAGGCTTCTGGGGCCACAACATGGACTCAGGGAGTCAGGCCACTTGGGTGGCTATTCTGCCTCTTTCAACCACTTGCTGTGTGACCTTGGGTAAGTGTCTCCACCTTTCTGGGCCTTGGTTTCCTGATTTGTAACTGGAGAGGGGGGCTGGAGTGACAGCCGGTGCTCACCAGAGTCTCACTGAAGTCACTCCTGTCATCGGTGCCGTCCACCTTGTAGGTGTCTGATTGGTTGAGGTAGTAGTAGTAGTCAGGTGTCATGAGCCCCAGGTTCTGCCGCTGCTCCTGGGAGGCCCCTTCCAGCAGCTGGAGGGTGTGCGAAGCTCATGCATGTGGAGCTGGCCTTGCGTGGCCCTTGTGGTCCCCTGGTCCTCACTGTCATGGGCTCCCAGACACTAATTTCTCCATCTTCCCCTTCCCACTCCCAGCTCCAGGTGGGGCTCCCTCTGTCCCAGCCCCACAGCCCCCTTCCCTGCACCTGGTAGTAGATGTGAAAATTCCTCTCGTTTTCATTCTGCATGACCACGCGAGACTTCTCCAGCAGGAAGTTGGAGATCTTGCCCCCATCTGGCTCCCCACCGCGGCTGAATTGGATCTCAAAGTACTTGCCCTGAATCCGAGAGAAACACATCAGCCCTCCAGGGTCCCGGGAAAGACTTGGGGCTGGGTCTTAGGAGCCTGGCCTCTCATCCCATCTTCCCTGTATGACCTCAACTTGCTTTTCTCGCCACATCTCCCACTCACTGAGTTTGCCCTCTTCACCAGCTGCTTCCTTCTCGCCTTTCCTCAGGCTGTGTCCTGAGCCAGGAATGCCCTTTCCTCCCTCGCTGATTCTCCAATCCCTTGCTCAAGGCACCCAGCCCAGTGCCTGGCACATAGAAGCATCACAGTTTTTTTTTTTTTTGCCAGTTCCCCAGTCCCTCCACCATGACAGAGACCTTGATGTTTCTATGGGATGCTACTGATCCCAATGATCCTGTGTGTCTCCCATATGTTCTCTCTGAGCCCAGAGCAAGAACCCACAGGTCCCCTTCTTTGGTCTCTGATACCATCTGGATTTTGCTCTGGCCAGAGAGGTTGAAGGGCAGAGAAGTCCCCTTACTTCTCCCTTCTGCCATCTCCATCCAACAACAATACAAATGATAACATCATCTTACACAACTAAACACCTGTAATGTATCACATATACTTATTCTACTGTACAGTGCAATTATAGGAAATAAAATGTAATGATACATTTTTGAGATTCTTCCATGTTTTGTGTGTATCAGGAGATTGTATTTCCAAAAGTTCATTGAAGAATAGAATGGAAAGATAATACAAATCTTTCCATGAACTTTCTGAAGACCCCTTATACTATGTGATTCCATTTATATAAAGTTCTGGAATAGCTAGTGCTAATCTATGGTAGAAAAAAAATCAGAAGAGTGGTTGCTTCTGGGGTCGTGTGGGAGATTGGAAGGGGACAAGAGG
>NW_007730091.1:209672-223062 GCF_000696425.1 Galeopterus variegatus | reverse complement strand
ATTTCCAAAAGTTCATTGAAGAATAGAATGGAAAGATAATACAAATCTTTCCATGAACTTTTTGAAGACCCCTTATACTATGTGATTCCATTTATATAAAGTTCTGGAATAGCTAGTGCTAATCTATGGTAGAAAAAAAAATCAGAAGAGTGGTTGCTTCTGGGGTCGTGTGGGAGATTGGAAGGGGACAAGAGGGAACTTTCTGGGGTGATGTTGATGCTCTGTATATTGATCGGAATTTGGGTTGCACATACATATACACTTGTGCAGGCTCAGCAAATGGCCCACTTTGAATATATGTATTTTGCTGTATGCAAATATTACTTTTTCTTTTTGGTGGCTAGCCAGTGTGGGGATCTGAACTCTTGACCTTGGTGTTAGCAAATATTACTTTAAAAGAAATAAAAGAGAGCTGCAAATTTATATGGGACAATAATTAATGATCTGCATGCTGAAGTGTTTGGGGGGAAAGAATGGTGTCTGCCGCTTACTTGCAATACATCAAAAAATAATATGAATTGGGCCGGCCCGTGGCTCACTTGGGAGAGTGCGGTGCTGATAACACCAGGGCCACGGGTTCGGATCCTATATAGGGATGGCTGGTTCGCTCACTGGCTGAGCGTGGTGCTGACAGCCCTAAGCCAAGGGTTAAGATCCCCTCACCAGTCATCTTTTAAAAAACAAACAAAAAAAATGAATGAATGGATGAACGGAGATACAGTAGAATCTAAGAAATAGGCACCCAGGTGTTCACTGTACTATCCTTTCAATTTTTCTGTGTATTTGAAAATTTTTATAATAAGATGTTGGGACAAATACTTAAAATATAATTATATATTACAAAATGAAAATATAACTAATAATATTTAGGGATATAAAAAATCTTATTAGTGTACAGAATATATTAAGACATTTCCATGTGCAGGCGTTGTACTGAAATTACTGAGGCCTATGGGATACATATCAAACATTATCCCCATCTCACAGATGAGAAAACAGAGAAGCCTCAGGAAGCTCAACAAAAAAGCCTTACATCATTTTTCTGTCCAGGCCACACAGTTAAACAGTGACAGAACAAGACCATAAATTCAGATCTCTTTACCTAGTCTGTCTTTCACTGGGCCCAGCACAGCACCTTACACAAAGAAAGAGCCCAAGAGCTATTTGTTGAAAGAAAGAACGAAGGAGGGAATAAATTGGACCTGAAATGTGAATAAGAACAGAGGTAGCATTGCAGCCGGGGGAGTATTTATTTATTTATTTATTTATTTTTTTTGTGTTTTGTCTGTTTTTTTCCGTGTCCGGCAACGGATCGCAACCCTCAGTGTTGCCCCCGTACCGGGCCAGGGACCGGCAACGGGATTGCAAACCTCGGTGNGAAAATTTTTATAATAAGATGTTGGGACAAATACTTAAAATATAATTATATATTACAAAATGAAAATATAACTAATAATATTTAGGGATATAAAAAATCTTATTAGTGTACAGAATATATTAAGACATTTCCATGTGCAGGCGTTGTACTGAAATTACTGAGGCCTATGGGATACATATCAAACATTATCCCCATCTCACAGATGAGAAAACAGAGAAGCCTCAGGAAGCTCAACAAAAAAGCCTTACATCATTTTTCTGTCCAGGCCACACAGTTAAACAGTGACAGAACAAGACCATAAATTCAGATCTCTTTACCTAGTCTGTCTTTCACTGGGCCCAGCACAGCACCTTACACAAAGAAAGAGCCCAAGAGCTATTTGTTGAAAGAAAGAACGAAGGAGGGAATAAATTGGACCTGAAATGTGAATAAGAACAGAGGTAGCATTGCAGCCGGGGGAGTATTTATGAATGTTACACGGAAGTGTCATGGCCTCCACAGTTCTGCCAATGGGGGATTCTTTTTCAAACGGACCATCAGCAGGAAGTGAGTCTCCCACCCAGAAGCAGGTATTTCCTGTTGGATTTCCACAGGGCTCTTGTCCTGGCAATACAGGGGTGTGTGTGTGTGTGAATGTCAGCGTGCAGGGAACAGCTGCTCCAAGCAGGGCTGCAGAGACTCACAAAGCGGCTGGAATTGTTGTTGCGGACAGTCTTGGCATTGCCAAAGGCCTCGAGGAGCGGGTTTGACTGCAGGATGATGTCCTTGACGTGCTGGGGGCAGAGGCAGGCGGGTGGGAAGAGGTCAGCTGGGGCAGGCTTGGGAGAGAGATGAACTACTGTGCAATTGGGGGAGACCCAGTCCTTCCTTCTGTTCTTCTCGCCTTACCTGGACCTTTTCTCCTCCACCAGATACCTTGGAGATGTAGCCCATGATGTATTTGGCTGCTACTGTCTTCCCAGCTCCACTCTCTCCACTGTGGGTGGATGGGGGAAGAAATGATCAGTGGGTAGGGGTGGAGCGAAGGGCCCTTTCTAGTGCCTGACCATTCATTCACTCATTCATTCATTGAGCACGTGCTGTGTGCCAGGCACTATTCCAGGCACTGTGAATACAGTAGTGAACATGACAGATAAAAATTCCTGCCCTCCTGGAGCTGACATTTACAGGGGACAGATGGACAATAACAAAATGAATAAATAACCTAGATCGTGGGTCAGATTGACAAGGAAAGAAAAACAGGGCAGGGGACAGAGAAGGACAGCAAGGCTCTGTTTGGATTGGGAGTTCCAGGCAAACTGCCCTGGGGGTAATGAATGATGATGTTTCGGCAGGGGCCTGGGCCGGAGAGTCCGTGGTCCCCCACCCTGTACCTGATGATGACACACTGGTTCTCACAATCGATCAGCATGTTTCGGTACATGTTGTCTGTGAGGGCGTAGATGTGCGGGGGATTCTCGTACTGGGCCTGGTGGGGGAGGGAGGTCAGGTCTCAGCCCAGGGCTAGGGGTCGGGGGTCTTGGGGCTGTACCTCCTGCCCAGCCCCGGCCTCACCGCGCCCTGGTAGAGGTCGATCTCGCGGTCCGTGAAGTAGGGCATCTGCTTGAAGGGGTTTACAGAGATGAGCACCGGGCCGATGTAGGTCTGGGGGATGGTTAAGGGCCATGCCATGTCCTGGTAGGTTTTGTCCCCCATAGGCCCCTGTCCCCTTATTTTGCTCCCCCAGGGCTTCCCAGAGCCCCACTGTCGGGAGGAAGACATGGGGCTCTCCTTTCCTGTCCATCGTCCCTCTCTCCATTGCTCAGTCACCTTCCCGTCCCTCTGTTCCTCCCCCGCCTGCCCGCCGCTGCCCACAGCCCAGGGTACAAAGATGTAGTCGTCCATGAAGCGCTTGCGGAGGTTGCCCACGATGGCGTCCTCGGTGATCTGAGGCAGGAGCACCATGTCGTCCACGCCACTCTGCTTCACGTTGTGGCTCTGCCAGTGGAAACGCTCCTTGCTGCCCTGGGGGTGGGGGCGGCAGGATGGGGGTGAGCCCCTGCAGGGGACACCTCCGCTCCTCCTTCCTCATCTCGGGGACACCAGCAGAGGTGCGCAAGATCCAATCTGGGCTTCCTGCCCAAACCGAAGAGGCCAGAGGGAGTGATGGCTCAGATCCATCCCTTAGCCCTCTCTTTGGTCCCTCTGTCCATCCCTCCACTGAGTACCCTGGTGCCATGGAGGAGACAGAGATGCCAGGCTCAGCTGGGCACAGTGTGCTGGGGACTCCAGCAGGCTGTAGGAGAGGAGGAGGGTGTCAGGGGAGGCTTGGTGGGGAGGCAGCCTGCCCTGGTTCTAACTTCCGTCCAGACTCCCCACCCCTCACTCCCCCAACTCCCCTCTCCCTGTCCAGGCCCAGGCTAAGTCCCTGACTTCTCTGTGGCATTCACCTGCCACCCACCCATTTCACCTCGAGGTGGCCTCCTGCCTCCCACCCCTCCTCCTCTCTGGTGGTCGTGCATCCCATCCCATCCCTCCAAGCTCCTCCAGACCACCTGGTGGCGATGACCTCGACCTCCTGTGCCCGCCTGTGACTCTGTTCCTCAGCTCCACCCTCGCCTCCCAGCCCAGCCCCCCCGCCACATTGCCATGATTTTCTCCATCCTCTGAGTGCCTTTGCCCTGCCCCTCACCAGCTCCAACACTTTCCAAGGTTCCCACTTTCCCATCTCATTTCCTCCCTCCGTTTTTCATCAGATGACACCTTCTTTAGGCTCCATGGAGGAGACTCAGGCACGGGCTCCCCCAAACACCCCTCTTCCAGGAAGCCTGCTTGGGATGCTCTCTCCTTTTAGCCCAACTGAATACATCCAGTGCCTTAAACCCACTGGCTCTCTCAGGCTCACGACACATCCCTGCTAGGGAGGAATTCGGCAAACAGAGGGAGTGATGGCAAAAAAGAATTCCCCTGTCTGGTGGACTCATGCTTGGATATCACATCCCTCTTCCAGGAGGCCCCTATGCCAGATCAGGAGCTCCTGGAGGGCAGGGAGGATCTGTCAAATGAACAAGGGACAAAGGCAAAGAGAGAAACCCAGCTTCAGAGGAAAACCCCCAGAGCAAAGGATGCCAGGAATCAAGGTTAAGTCTTCAAAAAAACCTGTGTTTGCCAGGTAGATTCCAGGGAAAGGAGACAGGGGTGTTGGGCTGAGGGGATACAGGTAGGATCAAGCAGAAGGGTCAGCATGGGCAACTGTAGGGCAGAGGTGGATGAGACTGGAGCCAGTCTCTCCTGGGGGCACTGGGGAGCCATGGAATGTTCTTGAGCAGGGGAGGTGCACCATCAGATTCTGGACATGCTGACAGCCAGAGAAGGGTTTGTTGAGGAATGCCCACAGACATTAAATGAGCCTGGCCTTTGGCATGTGGGTAGATCTGGGTTCTAATCCTGGCCAGTTGACCTGACATTGCTGTGAACCTCAACTGCTTCATCTGTGAAATGGGAGAAGCAGCCCCAGAGTTGATGTGAGGATCAACTGCTTTGGGGAACAAGGCGGGGATGGTGCCCCTCCCCAGCCTGAGTGGTTGGGAGGATGAACCCAGGCTGAGAGACATTTGACAAAAGTAGCATTCACCAAGCACCTACGATGTCCCCGACTCTGGGGACAGTGGGGGGCATGTCAATATTATCACCCATCTTCACAGCATCTCAGTGTGGCACAGGCTAGGCAGGAAACAGGCTCGAGAAGTGTAGTGGCTTGACTAAGCACACTTTACTAGAGACACAGCTATATTGTTTCCAAGGGTGTGGAATTCGAACCCGGGCCCACCTGAAAGCAAAGAACAGGCTCTTGCATCTATACAAGAGGCTGGACTTGACAGCTGAGAAGGGTTTTGATAAAAAGCTGGGAGAAAGGGTGCACCAGGCAGAGAGCACGGCCCGGGCAAAGGTACAGAGGTGACAGTGGCAGAAACAGAAGGCAGAGGAGAGAGTGTGGGGGAGTCAGGGATCGAACCCTTCAAACCGCTCCCTACCCAAGTAGTGAATTTTCATATGGCGAATCTGACCCCATCTCTCCACGTCTGAAAACCTGTTTGTGGCTTCCCATGACCTTCTCATCCGTCCATTCAACAGAGAATTCTTGAGTACCTACTGGGTGCTGGAAACTCTTGGGTCTTCAAGAGGAACTCTTTCAATTCCCACTGTGTTGTCTCCAAGCCTTTGCAGGTACTGAGCCCTCTGCCCAGAACACCCTTCTTCCCTGGTGAATGCCAATCCATCCTTTAGGACCCGGCTCAGATGATGCCTCCTCCAGGAAGACCTCCCTGTCCCCAGGCCTGGTCACATGTTTCCTCTGGACCCCTACGGTGCCCTGAGTGTCCCTCATCATGGTCCTGTCCACCTACTGAACATCACACACAGCAGGCTCATCTGTGAACTCCTGGGGACAGGGGCTCAGGCAATGTCTGGCTATACAAGGTGGGAGGGGCTCATCTGAATGAATGAGTGAAAGAAGGTGGGAGCGATGCAGGAATGGAGGTGAGGCCAGATCCTGAAGGGCCTTGAGTGTCAAGCCAAGGAATTCAGACTTGATTGTGGAGGTCGTGACTTTACTGCCTGGGTGTGTGGCTGACTATCCTGTACGTTGGAAAGCTCCCTTGGGGTAGATGGAGGGGCACTCCTGGAAGTGGGAAGCCAGAGAGAGGGTGCTATGGTCCTCCAGACTAGGGGTGAAGAGAGACGGGTGGATGGAGGGGGACTGAGAAGGTAAAGGGATCAGGACGTGGTTTGGGTGTAAAGGTGAAGAACGTCTCCTCTAGATATTTTGTAATATGTAATACTTTTCCGTTACCCATTGTCACCCATTCCTCCCATCTAATTGCAATTTTGTACCTATCAACCAACCTCTATCACCACAAAGAAATAATTAATGTACCAGGTGATGAATGCACTAACTACTCTGACCCGATCATTATACAACATACATATGTATCAAAATATCAAATTGTATCCCACACATATGTACAATGACAACGTGCCAATCACAGGATGGTGACCTAGCAGGAAGAGCAGGTTGAGGGGCAGGTGATGTGCTGGGTTAGAGATGTTTGGAGGTTGGGGGTCCTGGGGAATATTTTTTGGGGGGGATTGTTGCTCAGGAGGCCTGGGGCAGAGATATGGGGATCAGTAGTTTGGAGAGTCCTCAGCAGGGCATTCTGCTCCTGGGGACACTTTAGGAATTGTGGGGACACTTTTAGTGGTCTCAGAGATGGGAATATGGCTGGAATTTAGTGAGTGGGGGGTCAGGAGTAGGGGCCAAGTTTACACACAAATGATTGTCCTCTCCGCAGCCCCCCCCACCCATTCCAGCAGATGCTCAGATAAGTGACTGATAGAGTCTGCATGTGTTGTCCCCCCAAAGCTCATGTCAAAATCTGATCCCCAACTTGGCAATCTTGGGAGCAGTTTGGGTTATGGGGGCGGATCCCTCATGAAAGGATTAATGCTCTCCCTTGGGGGCGGGTAGTGAGTTCTCACTGTATTAGTTCACGTGAGAGCTGGTTGTTTAAAGGACCCTGGCACCTCCCCCCTCTCTCTCTTGCTTCCTCTTGCCCTGTGATCTTGCACCTGCTGGCTGCCTGCCGCTTTCCACCATGAATAGAAGCAGCTTGAGGCCCACACTAGATGCAGCTGTCCCAGAACTGTAAATCAAATAAACCTTTTTTCTTTATAAATTACCCAGTTTCAGGTATTATGTTTTAAGCCACAGAAACAGACTAATACAGTCACAAACCTGTTTATAATCACCGGAACCTAGAACCAAACTGTTTTATGTATAAACAGAAAATCCATATATTTTTTGCACGATTGATACCCGCTGCATTATCCAGGAGTATGACTACCAGGTATAAAGGAAGTTTTTAATTTTGGTCAGATTTCGCCATGTTGGAAGCTCCTGTCACCCAAGGTCTTGCACCTGTGGGTGGGGCTGCTGCACCCCTGGAGACACACCTGTGTACAGGTGGGAACACTGGTGGCTCCACTGGGCATTCTCAGGTCACTGGCCTGAGAGCTTTCACATGTACAGACACATTTTATTCTAAGTGACTTTCTATTCTGCATTATGGGGGATCACACTGACTCTTTTGAATCGATGGGAGATGGTATGTTTCGTTGTCTGAGGATTTCATCTCAGGATTTAAAAGGGGCTGACAAGGTGTTTGTTACAAGGAGGGGGTGCTGGGTGTAATGCACTAAAAGCCCTGGTTGCATTGAGAAGGGCACGGGGAGGGCAAAGTCATGGGAAGCAGCAGTGTATGGTCGTTGAGAAAGGCTAAGTAGGAGCCACCTGGGAGGTCAAAGGCAACTGGGACAGGTGGCAACCCAGATGGAACAAGGTAGGTCAGAAACAGCAGGGAGCCATAGACCTGACCCTGAGCTACTGAAGAGTGTCTGAGCGTCTCCTTGGAGACTCAGGGGCCCCAAGGAGGGCGTGGGTGACCTCAGGGTCAGAAGTCAGCTTCGGAGGTAAGGAGATGTAGACCAGGAAATCTGGCTGAGAAGGGGAAGAGAGAAAGAGGCTGGGGAAACAGTGGGGTCAGGGGAGAGTGTGTTTCCTGTTTTCAAGATGGGGAGTGTGTTGGCGAGAAGAGATGGTAAAAATTGGGAACGAAGTGGTATGATTCATGGGGCTGGTGGGGCGAGAGGGGGTCTGCTCTTTCCCTGAGCCGGTGGTTGGAGTGGGGGACAGGCACAGCCGTGTGAGTGAGTTGGAGAAGAGGAAGTGGATTCTCTCTCTGAGCTCGAGGGGTGGGGCTTGGATGGTGACATGGTAAACAACAATATACAACAACAGCAAACTCCCGACTAGCGCTTGTCTCGTGCCACGTTCTGGTCTAAGTTTTCCACGTGAATTACTTCACTGCTATTGGGTCCGTTTTGCAGAAGAGAAAACTATGGCACAGAGAGGTTAGGTGTCCCCCTTAAGGTCACACAGCAGGAACATGGCAGGGCAGGAAGAGAGGACCCGAGGGAGGACACACAAAGCTGTGTCCCCAGCCTGGTCTGAGTCGGAGGTGGCTGAGATTGGTGCTTTAAGTCAGATGAGGATGGAGTGGGGACAAGATTTTGCAGTTGGGGCTAACCTGGTCTTCATGCTGGTGGCTCTGAGAACCACGGCCACTTCCTCTCGCTGGGGTCAGAGGCCCCGAGGCCAGCTATGTCTGGCGGGGGCTAGGCCTGCCTGGCTCTCCTGGTCCTGAGGACTCAGTTCCTCTTCCTGTCCTTCCCCATTCCCCTCACCCGGCTGCGTGGCCCCCTGCTTCTTGCTGCTCCTGCCATTCTCTCCCTCTCAATCCTGCCCTGGGCCCCCAGGCCCCCAAACACCCCCAAACACCCCACTGAGCTAGGGCTCCAGTGGATTGTAAGAACCATGGGCTATTTGCAATGGAGGGGGAGAGGGTTTTGCTCACAGTGAGGGGGAGGACAGTCACGCATTTTGCATGTGACAGATTAGGTTTCCAAGGCCTGGCTTGACAGTTGACCAACTGTGTGACTTTGGGGAGGCTGTTTAACTTCTCCAAGCCTCAGTTTCCTCATCTGTCAAATGGATTCCATAGTGACCTCTCACTTGGAGTCACTGAGAGGAGTTAATGAGTCAACACAGAGAAAAGATGCACTCAGGGGCCTTGGGAAATGGCAGCCAGGGACACTGACAGTGTTTAGTGGAAGTGATCAGTGTTTGACACAGGAGCTGGGATATACGAGCCGGTCAGCACATACTTGTTAAATGAATGAATGAATGAATCAATGAAGTCCCACTGGGGTGAGACCGCCTCTGCCCTGTCTCATGGGTATCTCTCGCTCTGTGGCTCCCAAGTCCCCATAGATCAAGTTGAAGTTTGTATCTGAGTCCCTTCCTTGGGGATGGGGGTGCAACGAAGAGGCTGTGGTCACAGATGACCACAAGCCAAGTATGACTCAACCGGCTGAGACTCTTGTGAAAGACAGTCAGGGGCTGGAGGTGGCTGGGGCGGGAAGGGGGAGGTAGCTTCTTCCTCCAGCTCTTCAGAGAGGTCTCTCTACTCTTAGGCAGAAGGCAGCGGGGGCAGACAGGGTCAGCTTTCTTGGTGCCAAAAAAGGGAGGGGCTGTTTGTGGCCAAGGTGGTGGCTCCTGTGGGGCTGGGGCATTGGAGTCTTGTAGTGAACACACTTCCTGAGCCTCTACTGTGCATGGAGGTAGGTGGAGACCAGGCTTGGGTGGACTGGGCTTAGACCCTGCTCTTGGGGAACTCGGTGTACCCCAAGTGGGTAAGAGGGTTTCCCAAGGCACACCATGTTGGAAAGTGCTAAGGGGTGGTGTGGGCATCAGCCAGGGTTTCCTGCAGGAGGCGGGCCTTGCAACATGACCTTCCCAGGAAGAATCAGTGGTATGAGCAGGAAGGCCCTGGGTGTGTGTAGGATGACAGGATTCTAGTGTCTTTAGACTAGAGAATCCAGGTCCAGATGAAGCTAGAGGGATGGGAAGCCCAGGGCATCTGGGGCTCACATACCCCCCGGGGCTCTCTCACCTCATAGGAGGAGGGGAGGTTACTCACAGTGTGGCCTTGGGAGCCATCGAGTTGAAATCCTCTTCCACTTTGGATTATAGAGCAACTCACCTAACCTCCCTACCTCAGTTTCCTCCTTTGGAAAATGGGAACATTGAGAGCCACAGACCTCAAGGGGCTACCGTGCAGATTGAACGAGGCCAAGGTTGCCAAGCACAAACGCTAGCTGTCCTCACGGTCACCACCAGCAGCAGCCTTGGGCTGGCCAGCCCACAGGCCCAGGGCCCAGGGCCAGCAGGAAGGGCTGGATGGGGCAGCTTTTGCAACTTGCCCCAACTGCTCCAGCTTCTCTGCTCCTGAGCGGTAATGAGCAAGAGCCCCAGACTGGACAGCCACTTCCTTCCTCGCTGAGGTCCTGTGAGCTGTGGTTGCCAGGAGGAGATGTGAAGCCACTGCGGCTGCTGCCAGGGCCAGCGCTCAGTTCCTAGGCCCCGCCTTGCCCCCAGGGGTGCCCCTGCAGCCTTGGTCCTGCCCTCCCCCAGCTCAGCAGTGTTATGGGGCCACACCCTGCAAAAGGCTCCCAGCGTCTCCTCCTCCCTTGGGGGAATGGTGGCTCTCAGTTTTCTCTTGATCTAGCCAGAGGCCATTACCCAATGTGTGGGGACCCTTGTCTTTCTGGAGCTGGGGAACCCCTCCTGCTCTTTGTGGAGGAGCCTCTGGGATGGGGCCGCAGCCCCCAAGGCAGAAACCTGCCTGTCCTTGGATCGGTGCTGCTGTCACCCTTTGCATCCCATCAATTGCAGGTCTCATTGATTCTTCCCCCTAAATCTCTCTCAATTTCCAGTATTTTCTGTCCATCCCCAAGGCCATTGCCCCTGGACCCAGCAGCTGCATATTGTTTTCCCTGCTTTGTGTCTGTACCTTAAAAACAATGACCATTACCCTTGTCTCACCACCATCACCGACGGAGGGCAACCAGTGGCTACCTCCACTTCCCCACCCCCCAACAAAGTCAAGGAGAAACTGCTACTAACCCCAATGCCAGCACCACCAGTCAACGTCAAACAGAAACAACAACCAGTTCCACCACCAGTCAATCACCTGTCACTATCAGCACCACCAACCCATAATAACCAACCACCATCAACATACTAGCCTTTAACAACCACACACACCGACTGCCGTTAGTAACCCCGCGAAGCAGAAATCATCAACCAGATTCCATTCAGAAACCAGTAATGAACACCAAGGTCAAGGGTTCAGATCCCTGTACCGGCCAGCCTCCAAACAACAACAACAAAAGACAAACACACAAAAAACCCAGCCACGATTTGCCACCACCATGACCAATCACCGTCGCCAGAAACCAACAATGAGCTACCAATGACAAACGAATACGACCAACACCACCCAGCTCCAAATCGCAGCAGCCACCGACTGCTCTCATTCTACTGGTCACCGAGCACTGCCAACGTTTCCAGCTGAAAACAGCCACCCCCCAGCAACCAACACCGAACACCAGCTCCGCCAAAGATGGCTACCACAACCACCACTCCACCCCCAAGAACCACTGTCACCGCCAACCTACAACCACCATGGCAACGACCACCGTCACAGCCAATGACTCCAACAACCCAACAATGACCACCCACAGCAACTCCTCCACAATAACCAAAGATGAGTCACTGTGTCCCATCGCCATTGGTGAGTCAGGCAACGGAGCAGCATTGCTCATGGGGGCAGCTACAGTGTACTGTGTGTATCACTCTGTAAAGGACTTGGACGTTGCTTCATTGAGTCCTTCCACAGTCTTCTTGGCATCCACCGTCCCTCCAGGAAGATTTCAGCACCTCCAGGTGGAGGTGCTGGCTGCACAGACGGGCTTCTCTCTTTTTCCCTTCTTTCATTCTCTTTGATGTGTTTCTCCCCTACAGACCCCGTCTGCCAACAGCACTGTTGACTAAGCATTTTACACAGCGTTCCTAGGAGGGGTTGCTTTTCTCTCAAGTAGCAAATCATATTTCCTGTGTTCTTTTGATCAAAGTCTGCCCATCTGAGCTCCGGAGCCTCCTGGGCTTGGCTCTGTCCTGGCAGAGTTCCCATCACAAGCTCAGAGCTCTGGCTCATTTCCTGTGTTCTTTTGATCAAAGTCTGCCCATCTGAGCTCTGGAGCCTCCTGGGCTTGGCTCTGTCCTGGCAGAGTTCCCATCACAAGCTCAGAGCTCTGGCTGGTGGCCTGGCTGTGGATGACCCAGAGGGGTTGGCCGGCGATGCCTGATTTATCCCTGGCTTTCTAAAAGAAGATGTTCTCTCTCAGGTGAATGCGCCTCCCTGCCTCCACCCTGTCTGCTGTCACTGCTAAGAAACCTGCAGTTGTCCCAGTCCCAGCCGCATGCTCTTGTCCTCATTGACAGAATGACAAAAACTGAAAGCTGAAGTGGGTTGTAGATGCATGAACCTGCGGGGTCACCTTTTATAGCCTCTTACTGTGGGTGTTATGATGTTGCTGGGTGTAGACTCATGGTTGTGACAGTCTTCCCAAACTTGTCACCATCATCAGCAGACCTCAACTTCAACAGGCAGCGATACGTCTGGCTGCAGTATCTCTGCTGGCATCGTTGCATGGGTGGCCACCAGTGGCGGCAAGGACACACTCAGTCTACCATCTCCTGCCTTTGTGATTGCTACAGCCAAACCACCTGTCAACCACACAGGCATGCTGTCATTACATCAGTGCCTGCTAGACACAGCTTCCCCTTCCAGCTGTGGATGGAGAGTGGCCGAGCCTGCAGACCCTCTGAACGTTCAAAAAGAAAGACCCCCAAAGAACAACTTTCATATCTAGAATGACTTC
This sequence comes from Galeopterus variegatus, assembly GCF_000696425.1. Taxonomy (NCBI): domain Eukaryota; kingdom Metazoa; phylum Chordata; class Mammalia; order Dermoptera; family Cynocephalidae; genus Galeopterus; species Galeopterus variegatus. The sequence continues at coordinate 210,302 of NW_007730091.1, read as the reverse complement.
CAAATATGACATCTGTGGGGACTGAGGCCAAGAGAGGGGAAGTGACTTGCCCAAGGCCCCACAGGGAGATGAAGGACTTAGCTGGGCTAGAAACTGGGTCCCCTAACCTTCAGGAAAGGGGTACATCCCTGTCCTTGCAGACTCTGTGTGTTCCCTCAAGGCCACCTTCTGTCTTCCAGTTATTGCTCCATCTGTGGTCTCACGTCGCCGCTTTGGAAGACTCCCCACCATCAGATGGGAGCTTGGTCTCTGGTAAGGGATGCTGGGGGCACCGGAGACACACTGAGGGCTCCCAAAGTGTCTTCTGTGCCTCTCATCCTGCGCCCCACTTTCTGGTGGTGGTCTTCAAAGCACCTCCACCCGGCTGGTGACCCCCACCTCTGCACTTCCAGAACCCATCCTTGAAGGACTTACCATGGTGGGCGTTGGCCTCTGGGCTCCTGGGGGCACCCGAGTAGGTCGTGTGACAGGGCCGCAGGCTCAGGGGGCTCTTGGGGGCACCCGAGTAGGTCGTGTGACAGGGCCGCAGGCTCAGGGGGCTCTTGGGGGCGGCTTGGGCATGGCCCTACTCCTCCTTCACCTGACTCCCAGCCTGAGTTCCTCTTACAACAGCCCCCCCCCCCCCCCCCC
>NW_007730091.1:207494-209534 GCF_000696425.1 Galeopterus variegatus | reverse complement strand
CCCCCCCCCCCCCCCCCCGTCACTTCCTTTAGCGGGAGGGGCCACAGCACAGGGGGAGGGAAGCTTGGCCCAGGGGGGCGGGGAGGGGGCGGGGAGAGAGCCCAGCAAGAGTGGCAGGGCTGGGGGAGCTGGCCTTTTGGGGCTCTGAGCCTGAAGGGAGAGGTCAAAGATTGATGGCAGCCACTGCCAGACCCCAGAAGACCCCTCCTCCAACTCAAGGACAGGGGCTGCAGCAAAGAGGACTCAGGCCAGCTGGCTGCAGGACTGACCGTGGGCTGCAGGTCTTCAGGGTGATCCCAGGAAGCATCTGGGCAGCTCAGGTCTCTTTTTAAAACCAGGGAAGGGAAGCTCTGGGCTTCCCGGGGCGAACTTCTTCCTGAGATGCCTCTGCTGGTCCTTGCTCCGGAACGGACCTGGGGGCCATGCATGTTTGTGTGAATGTCAGGCGAGGGCAGCGGGAGTGGAGGGACCAGCAGCCAGGTGCCCCTGAAAGGTCCCAGACTTTGGATGTCAGATCTGGATTTAACAACCCCCGGTGCTGCTACTTCCTGGATGACTTGGTCTCTCGGTTCTCTTATTGTCAAACGGGGACTCGGGGACCTCCCAGCAGTGCCTGGCACGTGTAGGATCCCTTGCAAGTCTGCTCTTGTTCTGATCTTTGGGAGACCAGCTGACCGCCTACTAGTCTCCTCTGGACATTTGAGAAAATGGCATTTCCAAGAGATTGTCCCATCCCCATATCACTCAGCGAGGAGGTGGCCGAGGCAGAATCTGATCCTGGGAGAGCCTGGCAGGGATCCTTATCCAGATTCATCTTTGGTCCGGGGTCAGGACCCGCATGTCTCTGTGCCCGGGAATCCACACCCGCATCCTCCTAGAGGTTTTCCAGACGCGGCGCCCCCTGGTGGCCACAGCTGGGAAGGAGCCCGTCTCAACCTCTGAGCAGGTTTGCTGAATGGATGGGCTCGGTGCCTGCAAACTTCAGCAATAGCTCCGGCCTCAAAGAGTGAATAAATGAAAGCAGGAAGATCCCACCTTGTTGGGGGCATCAGGGGAGGCTTCTGGGAGGAGGCAACGTTTGTGCTGATACCGAAAGGTAAGTTGGAGTCAACCGGGTAAAGAAAGGCAGGAGGGTATACCTGGTGGGGGAAGCAGCTCAAGCAAAGGCCTGGGGATGGGAAAGGCCTGGGGCAATTGAGGAACTTCAAGGAGGCTGGTGTGGCTGGAGCATGTGGAGTGACGCGGTGTGTGTGGTGGCCAGGATGTCAGGTGCCAGGCCGTGTGGCTTCGAGAGCCTCCGTGAGAAGCTATGTTTTTGTGTTAAAAGGACTGGGGTCGTGTCTATGTTGGCAAAAGTCCCCTTCCACTTGCTAGGGACGACTCGTGAGGGTCTGGATGTGCCCCGGACGAAATGACATAAATCCACGCACATGAGGAAATCTACACAAGACAGAACTTTATTGCTGTAGGGCTTCCTGGCGAGGAGTGTCTGAGCCCCAGGGCAGGGCCTGTAGCACCATGATAGGGGTGGCCTGGATGTTAGGGTCCCCCTGGGGCAGGCAGGCAGGGCAGAAGTTGGGGTGGATCTTGCCCCTGGGCAGGTCAGGGGAGGGTGTCATGGAGGTGGTGCTAATCTCCCTCCCCCATAGCAGACATAGACATCCCCTCCAGCTCAGAGTGGAGGGGTAAGGGCAGTGCTGGGGGGGCAGGCACCAGCAGACCCCCTCTCAATCCCCACTCTTCACAGTACATATTCCAATCAAAGGGGGGGCGGAGGGAGTTTTGGGGACTTCTTAAGGGCACAAGGCGCTGGGGAGAACAGTTGTCCCCTCCCGAGACGTCTTACTATGTGAACTGGGAGAGGGGCTGAAGAGGGGCCCTTGCAGGTAACCAGCCCCTCTCCATCCCCCAGCCAGGGGCCCTGCAGGGGTTCCCAATAAATAACTTCCGACTTCATCTCACCCTTTACTCCCAGCTCCCAGCCCCTCGGGCCCCTTCTGGCCTGCCAGCTGCAGACCAGGGGCGTGGCCCCCCCCCCCC
>NW_007730091.1:186973-206494 GCF_000696425.1 Galeopterus variegatus | reverse complement strand
CCCCCGCCCCCGCCGGCTCCCAGCTGTGGCTTCGGGTGCCGCGCGCCCCCTAGCGGCCCTGGCAGGTTTTGCAGCACATCTGGCGGAAGTAGGCTCGGCTGCAGAACTGGAATTTGAGCACCAGGGGGCAGTAGGCGACCTTGTTCACATCCTTGCACTCTGGGGGGCGAGAGAAGAGGGAAAATCAGGTCTCAGCGTCCTTCCCTGCAAAGGTGCGTCTGCTGCCCGCACAGTACTTCCTAGGGGGTGACTCTGCCTCTCCGTGCCTCAGTTTCCTCATCTGTCAAAGGGGGCTTATAATAGTACCTACGTACCATTAGGCTGTTTTGAAGTTTTAGAGACAGTGTGAAGGGTCTGGGGTCGACCTGGACACATTATTAAGGAGAAAAGAATTCCCCTTTCAATGATCCTTTTGATGCTGCCCAGGAGAGAATATCCCTTTGGGGCTATAATCCTTGCTCGTGTTCCTTTTTGACCAACTGAGGACTTCGAGCCCCAGCTGAGTGACCTGAAGTATTTGTGTGTTTTCTGTTCATAGGTTCAACAGTCTGTTCACAGCAATAAAGCTGTCAGGGGCTCCCACTTAGCTGTCAGTGATGTATGGCAAGGCCCGGTGCTAGAAAAGCGCTTCACGTGGGTGATGGATTTTATTCCATCTTCTTAGTGGGCCACCCCCTCAAGTGAATATATTATTTGTCTTCCTTGACAGATTGAAGAAACAGAGGCAGAGCAGGAAGGCGAACCCATGTAGATTCTTTCCAATGTGTGGAGTAAGTAATCTATTGCTCTATCAGAAATAAATTTACTCGGGGCCGGCCCAGTGGCGCACTGCTATAATGCGCCGCTTGGGAGCGTGGTGGCGCTCCCGCCGAGGGTTCGGATCCCACATACAGACCGGTTCCCGCTCACTGGCTGAGCGGGGCGCGGGAGCAACGCCGAGGGTTGCGATCCCGTTGCCGGTCCCGGTCCGGTACGGGGGCGACACTGAGGGTTGCGATCCGTTGCCGGACACGGAAAAAAAGACAAAAAAGTAAAAATAAAAATAAAAAAGAAATAAATTTACTCAAAAACAAAAACAAAGAAAAAAAATTTACTTAAGAGGTAAAGGGCTCAAATTCCCACAAAAAACAAACAAACAAAAAAACCCCAAAAAACAACCCCCCCAAACCAAAACAAAGCCCCCAAAACAAAAATAAATTTACTTATGTAGAAAAAATATGGGTATATTTAAAGCAGCGGCTCTCAAGGGGGGCTGATTTTGTCCCCAAGGGGACATTGAGCAATGTCTGGAGACATTTTTGGTTGTCGGCACCAGGGGGAGGGCACTACAGGCACCTAGTGGGTAGAGGCCAGGAATATTGTCCAACGTCCTACAGAGCACAGGGCTGCCCTGCACCTCATCTGGCACCAAACGTCAATAGTGTCTGAGGCTGAGAAACTCTGATTTAAAGAAAAAATACAGATGAAGGACTGGGCCGGTTACTCAGTGCTTAGAGCGTGGCGGTATAATACCAAGGTCAAGGCTTCGGATCTGTGTCCCCACCAGTCGCCTCCCCTCCCACCCCCCAAAAAGGGGGAGGTGAATAAGGCGAAGGTCATGGAGGTGGTCGGGGGACAACCCGAGATTGGGTGCCTAGAAGGGTCAGGTGCCTAAAAACGCTCAGCACACAGTGGCACTTACTAAATGTCTGTGGGGACGGGATGGGGAAGGATGGCCTGGCGGAGACAGAGAAAGGCATTTTGGCTCTAGGGCCGATGGTCAGGCAGCTGGGGGTGCACTGTAGTTGGAGGGGACATGCATGCTCAGTGGGTGGGAAGCGTGGCCCCGTGGGAGGCCAGAAGGGGGCAGCTAACCTCCAACCGGTGGAAGGGCACCCCCTAGGGCGAGCGGAAAGGGCTCATGCCTGCAGAGAGGTGCCTCAGTGGGCACCCCACATGGGCATCCCGGTTCGCGTCCCCTCCCATCCCCAGCACGGTGAGCGGGCTGGGTGTGGGCAGGAAGGAAGAGGCGGCTGACCTCAGACCAGTCGAGGGTCGCCCACTCGGGAGGGCAGGCGGGGCCCTGGCAGGCCTCCAGCACGGGCGGGCGCGGCTGCGGGCACGCGCTGTCCTCCAGCGCCTTCTCCTCGGCAGCCGACACGCGGCGCTGGCACACGACCGAGCGGCTGCGCACGCCCGCATCACAGCTGCGGCTGCAGCGCGACCAGTTCCCCACAACCCAGCTGTAAGGGGGACGGGGGTCTGAGCGAGTGGGTAGGGCGGGGCGCCCCACCCGGGCAGACGTGGGCACTAACCCGCCGCCCTCACCCGCCCGACAACTGGCATCGTAGGGAAACTGGCACTGGGCCGGGAGCACCCCCCAGTTCTGCACTTGGAGCAGCATTTCCTGCACCCGGGCTGTGGGGTGGGGCGTGCATCACGCTCAGGGAGCACCGTGATTCTGACCCTGAGACCACACAGCCTTGGGGAGCACTATTCCCTTGACCCCCACAAGCCCTATGACACCATCCCTCCAACACCTGGCCCACTGTCACTCCGACTCTGCACCGGCCCCTAACCCCATGGAGCATTCTCACCCCACGCTGCCCCCTGGTGGGCACTCACTCTGGCGGGCAAGGCTCCGTGTTGCAGGCGCGCTGCCTCTTGGGCAGCTTGCTGTGGGCGCTGCAGTGGTGGGGGGCTACGGCCGAGCTGTCCAGCTGATTGCGGCACTCCACCGCCTGCACCTGGCTGCCTGGGGGAGGGCGACAGGCCTGCTCAGCCCGCCCTGCCCAGAGAACCTCAGCCTGGGTGCCCAGTGCCCGCCCCCTGCCCCACCCCAGCCTCACCACCCGCACACTGGGCCGAGCACTTGGTCCAGGGCGCGTAGTGCCAGGAGTAGGGGGGCAGCGTGTCGCGGGCGATGGGCGCGTTGAAGCGGTAGTGGAGGGCAGGCAGCTCTGTCTGGGCCAGCACCTGAGGGTTGGGGGGAGGCGACAGGACCAAAGGAGCAATCACATGGAGTCTCCATCCCCAGTGGGTGCTAACGTTCTCCTGGATCTTGCCCCAGTCCCACTGTTACCATGACGATGAGAGACGTGTTAATGGGTCCCAGGGCTTCTAGGCTCTGGGCTTGGTCTGGCCCCTGTCGCAGCTGAAAGGTGGTCCCAGCCAGGGGCAGGCGGTGGGGCTGGGGGGTCCCGGGCAGCCCCTCCAGCAGCAGGGATTCCTGGTCCCCCTTCAGGGCTGGGGGACAGCATGGGGATCAGAACTCCAGCCACAATGACCTCCCCCGCCTTGAGACCTCCAATCCTCATCCGTCCACCTCTGCTCACCCAGGTGACTGAGGGAGAGGTTCAGATCCTGGATGAAAATGTGGACGGAGCCTTTGGGGATCCAGACAACGTCCTCGTACCCTGGATGGCAGAACGCAGATGTCACCCGCTTGGCCTGCCACCCCCCCACCTCCCTCCCTTGTCCCTGGCCCCTGATGATAACAGCTAACCATTACAGCGGTAAGCGCTTACAGGGACATCTCACTGTGACTCCACTCCAGCCCTGTGAACTAGATGTATCCTCATCCCCAATTTACCGATGACAAAATTGAGGCTCAGAGAAGCTAAGCAACTTGCCCAGGTTTACGGGTAGGGAGTAGCTGGGCTGGAATTTGAATCTCGACCCAAACTTTCCTGTCTCTCTAACCACCAGAATAGTCTGATCCAACTCCTTATGTCCCCAACCCACACAGGGTGACAAGGCAGAGTTTTAGCAGTCAGAGTTGGGTTTGCAGCGAGCCCCACCACTAGCTACCTGGATGGTCTTGGGCCTCTGTGAACCGTCTATGCACACCCGTGCCCCCCAAGAGCGCTGCTTTATCTGGCTGGAACTCTTCACTGTCCCCTGTGTGTTGGGTCCTCTGAATTCCGCCTTCCCCCTCAGCTGGGTTTCTGCATCCCCTTCTATTCAGCTCCTACCCCCACAGCTCAGTGGGTCTGTAGAACCTCAGGGGTCAGGATCAGACGTCCACAGGCCTGAAGACCGACCCCCAATCTCCATCTCTCTCTCCTGGAGAAGAGAAGCTCTTTCTCCTAGACCCTAGACATCACTGCAGTGTCCCTTGGGCTCCTCAACCTCCCCATGTCCCAACTCAGTGTCTTTTCTGTTCCTCCTAACATCCTGCATCCTGGGGGACAGTCTATTGCCCACCAGAGTCAGCCAGATGTTGGCATAAACTTCTCTCTCCATCCCCCACTCCAAATCCCAAATCCCTGATTAGCCCATGGCCTATCCTAGCTTCTGAATTTATTTCCCTTCCATCTGCTTTTTTTTCTTTTTTTTTTAAATCATCACTGCCCCTTCCTGAGTCTCCCGTTTCACTCTTGACAAGAGCTGCCAGGCTGCCCCTTATAAAACCTCCACCGGATGCTGCCCAGGGAATAAAATCCACCCTCTGCAGCCTGCTCCTGGTGGCCATCAGCGGCCCCTGCTGACCATCCTGCCTCACCCAGCCACACTCCCTCCAATAGTGCTCCCAGTCCCCCAGCCTGCCCGATGTTTCCCGACCACCCCCTCCTATCACTGGGCTCTCTCTCCCTCAGCCCAAGCGCCACACTCTCTGAATATCCCTTCCCCTAGTCTAAGTCTTTTCCCGCTAGCACAGAGGCCCCCAGGATGGCGGAAGGGAGAGATTTGGGTTCCCTTTTCCTGAGACACTGCCAAGGTTTGGGCACCAGAGCCCAAGTCAATGGCTGGGGCCCTTCCTGACCTTGATCTGGGGGCATTGTTGTGTCCCTAGGGCTTTTTGGGGTTCCTGATGCTCCACAGGGCGCCTGGGGTCTGAGGAGTTACTGATCTTGGCTACTATGGTGGGGCCAGTCCCGCCCCCAGGGCCTGGCCCAAGTGGGGAGTGCAGGAGGGAAGGTGGGGACTCTCACCAGCCCCAGGCAAAGCTGGGCTAAAGACCCCCTCGATGGTCTCGCAGGTACTGCCATCTCCTCCACACACTCGGCACTTGTCCTCCCGCAGGTCGGAGCCCAGGACCCGGTCACAGCCCACGTGCTGTGTGGAGAGGGCAGTGGTGGTGGAGGTGAGGGTCAGCGAGGCGCCCCCGCATCCCCCACCCCATCCCCCATCCCCTCTCTTTCTCCCTGGGAGTCCCCTCCACCTTGCACTCGCCGCTGACGCAAATGTCCACTGTGTCTGGGCGGCATGGCGTCCCGTCCACCACCGCCGCTGCCCTCTCGGTGTAGAAGTTGAAGCCTTCTGCTAGGCACGTGAGCGAGCAGGCCTTCACGCCCCCTGAGGGGCACAGCCCCGTCAGGCCGCGGGCCAGGCCACGCTGGGGCGCACAGCCCGCTCCTGCGGGAGGTGAGGCCAAGAGGGACAGATCCCCAGACCCGACAGGATGGACAGGTGGGCACAGGAAGTGAGGACTCGCAGTATCTATTCGAGGCACGGTTGAGCCGTACCCATGGCATGCTGGCTCCTTGGGTAGGGCAGGGCTCAGGGCACACCCGCAGTGGATACACCCACCCTCGATCCACCTGCTGCCGGAGCTCCTGTGGCTGCCCTCTCCTGCCCCACCGGCTGCTTCGGTCCCTGCTCACCTCCTCGGTATGTTTTCCACGTGTAGAATTTTCCACGGAAGGGGATGCTGTCAAATTCAGAGCACTGCATCTCTCTGAAGTCCTGGGAGCCAGGGGGACAGTCCTGGGGGCATGAGAGGGGAGAGAGAGAGGGGTCAGGTGTCGGGGGATGGGCTTAGGGCAGAGAAGTGGTGCTCGGAGCAGGATGGGTTGGAGGAATGAGGCTGGAGGCAAGGAGGCCCGGGAGAAGGCTGTGTCCCCCTAGGCAAGACTGGATGGTGGCCTGGACTGGGCGCTTAGGTGCATCTGAGATGGGACTAGGTGACTCATTAGAGGTGAGTGGGGAGCTGAGAATGACACTTGGGTTTCTGGCTGAGGACCATGGGGTGTCTGAGAGAAGAGACCAACAAAGGAGGAGAGTTTGGCGAAGGCGCAGAGTTTTTCATGAATGTGAGGGGCACGTGGATTCCCTGGGGACATGAGCCCTCCCAGGTGGGGGGCTGGGAAGGCTACTGCTCATTCCAAAGCTCTCCCCACCCTCTGGACACCCCCTCCTTCAGCAAGCCTATTGCTTATTGGGTGTGTACACACAAGGCTTGTCTACATCCAGGACCCAGCTGTGGGGAACCCCAACATTTAAGGGATGTACAGCAGAGAAGCCCAACAGAGGCCAGGTGAGGAGCGGGTTTCAGAAAGGCAGCGTCGGCCCAGGTCAGATGAGCGTGCAATTTGAAAATGAAAATGTGGCAGCTGGATTTGGTGAAGGGAGGCTCACTGGTGGCTTTGGGAGCTGACAGAGGGCAGGGGCGGGGCTCTTTGGGGAAGCTGGGCTGTGAAGGGGGAGGGGGCAGACTGAATTGGGGGGGGGGAGAAAGAGGGAGGGTCGGAAGTGATTAGATCCCTGGGGGGTGAGGGGTGGAGAAAGGGGCCCAGGGGCAGGTGGGTGGTGAGAATGGGAAGGGCAGGGAAGGGAGGGGGTGGTCACCGCAGGTTCCTGAGAGGCTGGCAGGCAGCCGGCTGGAGCACTTTGACAGCTCTTTTAAGCTTTTTTTCTGAAGAGGGGACGAGGGTAAGGGGGGTCCTGGGGGAACTCACTTCGGTGTTGCAGGAGCGGTGCCGCCGTCTCTCGCCCAGACAGTACTTGCCTCCGATGGTTGGCCTGGAAGGAGCAGGAGGACACGAGAGAGATGGGACAGGGGGCGATAGGAAGGGGGCATCGTCCTGCTCTTCCAGGAGGGGGTCCTGAGGGCTGACCTGGGGCTGTCGCAGTGACGGTTGGAAGAGGACACGCCGCCGCCGCACGTCCGGCTGCAGTCACCCCACGGAGTCCACGGGCCCCAGGCTCCATCCACACCCTCCGGCCGCGACCCGAAGGGGACACACACCCGCTTGTAGCACCACTGGAGGAGATGGGGAGTGGCGGGTCCTGCTCCATGGACACTCGTGGGCTTGGTGTCCTGTTTCTCCCCTCCCCCCCCCATGCCAGCCTCTAAGATGGGGCGATAGGTAAAAACAGAGGCGGGGGCCGAGGACCGGGACAGGAAGGTAGCATAGGGACGCGGCTTGGGAGCCAGTCAGTCTCAACCAAGGGGCGTGGCCAGAGCCGAGGGAGCCGGCCTGTGGGCGTGGCTGACGCGGGAAGGGGCCCGAGGGGCGTGGCCCGGCGCTCACCCCCTTGTCGATGGTGTGCGTCTGGCACAGCGTGCCCTCCGCGGCCGGGATGCTGTTGGTGATGCACCGGTTGCTTTTGCTCAGACACCACAGCTCGCTGCAGACCTCCTGCGGGCCGACGCGCCTGCTCAGGCTCGCCCCCTTCCCTCCTCCCTAGGGCAGCCCAGCCGGCTCGGGAGGACCCAGGCGTCCCGCTCACTGCCGACACGGATCGGGGCCCCAGTGCTTTTCCCTTTGGGTTTCAACGAGTCTTCTGGTCTCCCCTTGACGGGTATGGCCTGGGACTTCTCTACCAATAAGCTGCACTCATTGGAACACCTATGTATGCCATAAACTCCTTTAGGCATCATTTTCCCCCGTTTTACTGCAAGAAAACCAAGGCTCAGACAGGTGGGGCTCACTGCTAGGGATTGCACAGCCTGGAGTCTAACCCAGATCTCTGATGCAGGGCCTGTGCGTTAATGAACTTTGCAGTTTATTTTCTGGAGGCTTCTGAGTTTCCAGAAGGAAATATGGGACCTGCTGAGGAAAGAATAGGAAGGATTTTGGCTTCCTTTTTGGGATGGGTACAGAAACCCAGGGAGGACCAGTCATTCTCAGAAATCAGGCTTGGCCAGTAGCTTAGGTGAAGAGTCCCATCCAGCTCTAGTTTTTACAAGCTGGTGTTGTTCCTGCACCTAAACTGGAGAAGCCCCCAACACTTTTAAGCTATGGGGGAGGTGGGAGTTCAGAAGGGTACGACGCCAGGCTAGGTCTGTGTGGGACATTCCTGTTTCCCCCAGTGAAGGGTCAAGCCCACTTCCTTCCCGTTTGAATCCTGTTTGGGCTGACCCAGGCCCTGCCAACAGGTCCTGTTCAAGACAGGAAGCTTGACCAGTCCCAGGGAGTCACTATAATCCTTTAGGTCCAGGTTAATATCCCTGGGGAAGCCCCATTGGGCTCAGGTGTGGCCAAATCTCAATCCCTCTAGCCTACATCCTGCCCCACCTCCCAGGCTCATGCCCCTGAAAAGTAGAAATCCTTCTGTTTCCTTTTCACAATCAGGTGTAATCCCCTCTTTGAAGCTAGTCCTTCCAAGCTTTGAAGAGTTGGGATTGGATCAACTAATGCTGTAGGAAGGGACCCTTCCTTGGTCAGTCCCTAAGAGATATCAGCACACATGTGAGAAGTTTGGAGTGCTAGCCTCAGACATGCTCCCTCAAGCCACCTTCAGAGAGTACCTGCCTTCTGCCCCCTTACAGAGGACTCTGCTCAGCTAAAAACTCAATCTGGCTTCACTAGGCTTGTGTCTATCCCACTTCTGACACCCCTTGAAGAGAAATGCCTGTTCTAGCCCTGCTTTTGGCCTCCTCGCCTTACAGAGGACTCTGCTCAGCTAAAAACTCAATCTGGCTTCACTAGGCTTGTGTATCCCACTTCTGACACCCCTTGAAGAGAAATGCCTGTTCTAGCCCTGCTTTTGGCCTCCTCTCCACAAGGAGGTGCTGTAGTATATACCAAAGAGTCCTAGGCCACTCTAGGAGAGCCTCAACTCTGCCACTGACTTGTCACTCATTTTCCCCTCTCTGGGACTCAGTTTCCTCATCTACAAGCTGGGCAGCCTAATGTCTACCTTGCCTACATAAAAGGCTTTAAGGCATGTGACAGGGTAGATGTGTAAGGGCTTGCATAAACACCCTGTTACTGGGTAACAATGACCACAGTTATACCTGAACCGGGTGCTAGGCTGAGCTCTTTACATACATGAATCAATCTACATGTAGTAAGTAATTCCCCCCTTTTCCAGGAGGGCCAAAGATGTTCCTTTGAAAAATAAAAGGCTCAACTCAACATACAGCCAGGGGCAGCCCAAACTTGACACTCTGATAGCTCCTCCCCTCCCCGACCCCTTCGTAAAATTTGGAGTCATAGAGAGACCTGAATTCAAATCCCAGCTCTGCCATGTTCTCAAAGTGTGACCTTGGGCAAGTCACCCTTCCTACTCCTCAGTCCCTTCATCTGTATCTTGGAGATAATAGGATTATCAGGAGTTTAAATGAGATGATACATATCACATGCTTAGCACATAGTGAGCGCTCAACACATGTCAGCCATCATCATCATCGTTGTGGATACCCAGGACACAGCAGATGTTCAGGGGTAGCGTCAGAATTCCTTAGGAGTTCAAGAGGGGCTGCTGCAACTACCACTTAAGTTAGGGTGGGGGACAAGAGTGGAATGTCAATGAAGGATAAATCGTTCCTGGGTTTGTCTCCTTGCCCTGTAGTGGAATGAGGTGAGGGCATTTTGACAGCTGCCTGCTCCCTGCTTTGCATTAACATGGCATTGGCTTGGACACGGCCATGCAAACTGATCCTGTGTCTTCAGAGAGTGAAGGATTGAGGCTGGGCCTGGGGCCACATGGGCTGAGCTTGAGGAGTCAGGGAATGTGTTTAGGGAATCAAGGCAGGTGGGAAGAGGAAAGGCAGATCCCTGGTGGCTGAGGCAGGAAGGCTGCAGGTCTTCAGCTTCCTGGGGGGAGCTGGGAGTGGGAACCCCGGTTTCCTTTTCTATGCCTGGATGAGGCTTTGGGAGTCTAAACCTTAGGGAGAAGTGGGGAGAGGTTAGGAGGCTCAAAGCCTGTCCATCCAAAGATGGGGGCCAGGAGAACTTGTGTACCCATAGTGGGGGACGTGGGGAGTAAAGACAGGGAGTCTCTGGAAGGTTCTGTCCAGTTCTTTGCCAAGTGGGGAAGATGGCTCATTCCCAGGGCAACTATTTTCACCAGGTCTGGATATTTGGTTAAAAACTACCCAGTTAGAGGTCTGGGGACTGGTCCCACTGCAGCCCACAGGTGGCCTGATGTGCCAGGCAGAAGGTGGCCCCCCAGACCAGCCCTCTAGTCAGGGGTCCAGAGAAGGAGGCGACCCCATTCTTGTTCCCAAGCATTGTCTGATTGCTTGGGACATTTGTACACCCCAAGCACGTCTATCCTCCCAGATCCCCACGGGGGCTGACCTCACCCCCATTCCTGGCTCTCCTATCTCCACTGCCTGGGAGTGGTGGTGCCTTGGCGGAGTTTCCTGCCCCCTGCGGCCCCCTCCCCTCCCAGGAAGGAAAGCAGGAAGGCTCTCTCTACCCCGTATTTACACTGACGCGATTTGACTCCATGCTGGAAGCGGCACTGTTCATCCGCGTCGTAGGCCTGGCCGGGCGCCACCGTTGGGTACACAAAGTCCTGTCTGGGGGGCCGGTTGTTCAGGCAGAGTCCCAGGCCCGAGCTGTGGTAAGAGAAAAGCAGCTGTCATGCTAGAGGTTGCAGGCCAAGAGCTCAGGGGCCCCTGATGGGTGGGTGGGAGTCCTGGGCAGCAGCCCTGGTTTCCAGAGCTCCCCCAATGCGAGGTGACCCGCTGGGTGGGACAGGTGGGTCCATCCTCACTCCAGAAAGCTGGTGATGTAGTCGCGGCTGCAGGAGGACCACACGAACGGGTTAGTCTTCATGGTAATGTGGGCGGCCATGAGCTTGGCTGGGTCCTGGCCATGGGCCCCGCAGCTGTTCCCCACACCGTCGTGGTTCATGCCGAATCTGGGGAGAGGGGTGTCGGCTCTGCCGGGCGCCGAGGGACCTGCCCAGCTCCTCCCGTCCTCCCCCTGCTGTGTCCCCTGGCCTCACGTGTGCCCGATCTCGTGGGCAATGGTGAACGCCGTGGCCAGACCAATGTCCTCATTGATGCTGCAGCTTCTTTCTCGTTCACACATCCCGCCCACCGGGGCCAGGCCTGGGAAACAGGCATGGGGGTGGGGCTGGGGGCTCAGGGCTGTGCTGGCCAGCCCCATCCACCCTGTCAGGTTTCTCCCCAGGGCCAAGGTCACCCCAGCCCACTGCCTTCACAGATACCTAGAGTGCCGCAGGGTTTGTTCTTATAGATGCAGATGTCATAGCTGTGGGAGGAGAGGGGAGGCGTGAGGGGACTAGGTCTGCCTCCCTAAGCCCTGCTGAAGCCACTGTGCCCAGTTCTGGGGGTTGAGCCTTGCTGGGGAGGCACGACCTGACTCTTACCGAGTGTCATGCTGCGCTCCCAGCTGGGGCCAATTAGCTGGCCTCGGAGATGCTGGGGTTGTATGACTGACTGACTGACCAGATGAATGAATGGGAGAGTGAATGAATGAGTGCATCACGGCCCAGATGGCCCGACACCCCCTCCCCACATTCTCAGGCTCCCTGGCTCCCCCAGGGATGGCCAAAGCTTGCCAGTCCCTCCTGTAACCCCGGCAGAAGTGACCCCTGCCTGGATCCTGATGGTCCTCTGAACCACTTGTTCCCTGGGCCCAACTCCTGGAGACCTCCCCACCCCTCACCGCGTGATGAGCACCGCTGTGTCATGGTTGGCCACACCGTTCTCCGGAATGGCGTTGCCATGGCCGCTGCGGTTCACGATGGATTTCTGCCACTTACAGAAGCTGTCCAGGGACTTCCCGGCATGGTGGGTGATCTCCAGGGTGGGCTGCAGATGGACAGAGTGAGGTGCATGAGTGCCTGCCACCCTGGAGAGGGTGGGCAGTGCTGGCACGGAGGGGGTGGGGTGGGGGCCCTCGCACCTGGTCCTCCGTGAGCAGAATGAGGCGAGTTACCAGGATATTAACGATGTTTCCCAGACTTGAGTCCTGGAAAAGTTTGGCAACCTGACCTCCAAGAAACAAGAGAGACCGAGTCTTAAGAGGAGCCCGGAGTAGAAAAAAGCAAAATAATGACAACAGCTTGCTTTAATTAAATACCTATCGTGTGCCAGGTCCTACACTAAGCCTGCTGCATGTATCTTCTATGAGTAGGTACTATTATTACCTGTTTTACAGATGAGGAAACTGATGCACAGAGAGGTTAAGACACAGCTAGGTGGTGTCATAAGTGGGACTCAGATCTGGTTGCTTACCTGTATGTGGCTTTCTGACTCTCCTTAGCTCAGCTTATCTAATTGTCCTCTGAACCCCTGGCTGCCTCAGGTGTCTTTGACCAGAGGTGGCCTGAGGAATGTGCACATCTGGCCTCATTCCATGGCTGTCCAAAGGTACCAATCTGAGGATCACCACAGAAAGGTGCAACTGTGGGGGCAGGGCACTCTGAAGACATCAGTCAGATGGAAGTAGGAAGTGGCCCAGGGGGTTCATGGGCACAGATGGAGGCCAGATTGTGTGGGGATCTTGGAGCCCTGGGTCATCACTGCCCTATCTGGAAACCCCCAGGTATCCTAGCATGCTTTAGGAAGCATTGAAAGCCCAAGGGAGGAAGGCTAGGGGCAGAACCTAGTGGTATCAGAGATGACATTATGTCAATATATTATGCCATCTGTCTGCTAAACTTTTTGTTTTCCCTTTTGCTTCAGTGAAACAGGAGCTCCATTCATCAAGCCGTTATTATTTGCCAAGTGCTGTACCTTGCTTCCCTCCCTTTAATCCTTACCCTCTGCGGCAGATACCATTATAATCCCATTTTACAGAGCGGGAAGCTGAGACTCAGAGAGGTCAAGAAAATTGATTGCGATCTAGTCTGGAAACTGAGTATATCTAAAAGTGGGTCAAGGAAGCCAGTCTGTATGAATTCATAGGTAGGGAATTTTCACGCACACAGATGTGTGCCTGTGTGTACACTGCTAACCTTAGCAAGTGCCTGCAAGCTATGTTTATTCTTATACACAGCAAACTTGTATATGGCACCCTCTGTGTGCCAAGCACTGGTCTCAATGCTTTATCAACTCACTGAATCCCCCTTAGCCTTATGAGGTAGGTGCCATTATTATCCCCATTTTGCAGATGGGTAAACCAAGGCAGAGAGGTGAAGTAACCTACTTATGGGCACAGAGCTAAAAACTGGCAGAACGGGGACCAAAGCCCAGGCTGGCTGCCTCTCCTCATTCATTGTCACGAGCAGCCCTCCTTTCTAACCCTGCCCTTCTCCATTCTGTGGTCCCAGGTCCTATGGGCTCCATACCCAGGGAGGGGGAGCCACTTACACAATGCTTTATCAACTCACTGAATCCCCCTTAGCCTTATGAGGTAGGTACCATTATTATCCCCATTTTGCAGATGGGTAAACCAAGGCAGAGAGGTGAAGTAACCTACTTAAGGGCACAGAGCTAAAAACTGGCAGAACGGGGACCAAAGCCCAGGCTGGCTGCCTCTCCTCATTCATTGTCACGAGCAGCCCTCCTTTCTAACCCTGCCTTTCTCCATTCTGTGGTCCCAGGTCCTATGGGCTCCATACCCAGGGAGGGGGAGCCACTTACAATGTTCATGATGGCCAGGACATACTGCTCCACATCTCGACGCCCATGGTAGGCCACCATCATCTTGTCAGCCACCACCAGGGTCTCCACGTAGCGCTCTCGGCTGACTGAACGCTTCAGGCCTGGCTGGCCTCGCTCTGTTTCATTCCCCAGGGGCCTGGCAGGTGGCGGCTTCAGGGTGCGCAGCCACCACGGCCGCCCTTTCCACGGCTTCTCGTCTGGGGGACCCAGGAGAGCAATTGAGCCCTGCCTTACTGCTGGAGTGCAGAGCTGCCTGACAACTGTCTTGTACAACCCCTGACTATCTGCTTACCCTTCTACCCACCAGTCTGGATGGACAATTTCTGGTCACTCTGCTGCCTGCTCTTCTTGTGCAACTACCTTTCTGAAGGTCCATCTGCTCAGCTGACTGGCAAACACCTCATTTCTTTTGCTATTGGGCATCCTGGCAGCACGATATCTAGTTCTACAATGTCCCACTGCTTGAATGTTTGGGTCTACAATGATGCGTCTGTCCCACTGTCAAACTGTTGGGTTGAATAACAGCCTGACTTCCCCACTGTCAGGCTGTACAACAATCCAGCTGTCCCACTGTCTGGGTGCCCAGATGATCAGCAACCAGGCTGCCCCAATGTCCAAATGTCCGACTGATCACATGCATGACTGTCCCACTGCTATGTTGGCTGGTTGAACAACTGTTGAGTGTCCCATTACACTCAGCATGACTGTAGAATTCCCTGACAATTTTGCTGCCTGAATTTATTGGGGTAGAACAGCCTGTCTCACTGTCTGAACTCTGCACCGGTACAACTTGGCCTTCCAATTGAGCAACTGTCTATTCAACGCACTGCTCAACCATCTTGCTGTAGAACCACCCAATTGCCTGACAGTACTACAGCCAGTCTGTCCCATTGACCATCCAACTGTGACACCATCCACCTTTCTGCTTGTACAACCGACTGTGGTTATATGTCTGCCAGTGCCCTACACACAGATGATCTACCCGTACAACTCATTCAATGTCATACTGTTCTGCTTTTCCACTAAACATCAACCTGGTTTTCTAACTACCCTGGTAAATATTTTTATTGCTTTCCTACTCTCCTATTCCCTAAATGTCTGGTCACACAACTGTCTGTAAATCAGACCTTCTGGACAGTGCTGAGGTGCTTTGTCTGCCTGGCATTTTGACTGTACAACTGGTTGAGTTCTGACAACACCTGTATGGCTGTCTCACTCACTGCAGAACCAACTGACTATGGCAGGGATGGATTATTCAACCGCCCTACCACCTTGCTGTTCGGCTGTACACCTCTCTGCTGGTTCACTGCCTGAAGATGGACAGAACTCCTGAATTATATCACTGTGTCTCCTTCTCAGCTTTTCCATTCTTACCCTCATGTAGCTGCCTGCCTGCCTTCTGGATGGAAAGACACTGCTGCCTACCTCTGCCTCATGGGAATGGTATTACGCAGCCCATTTGCCTATCCCCAGAGAGATGGGTGTACCTCTCACTCCACAGGCTGTGTCCAGGTGTGGGTGACGCAGAGAGGAACGCCTGTATACCACGTGAGGGCCACTTTCCTCTGGGCCCCGGGGACCCTTGGGCCCACCCTGGAGGGGCTCGATCAGGTATTCTTCCTCATCTGCCACAATCAGGCCATGCTAGGGGATGGGGGGTGGGGAGGTGAGGGTGGGACAGAGAGCTCAGATCAGGTTCTGGTTTCTAGGACCCCTGGGACCCTGTCTCTGTCTTTATTTTATTCCTTCTATCTTGCCAGGTTTATCTTGCTAATCCGTCTTTAATTTCTTGGGATGGATGTTCAGCTCATTAATTCTCAGCCTTACTTAAGGCTATACATTTTCCTCAGAGTACTGCATTAGCTGCATCCCAGAAGTATCAATGAGCTCAAAATACGCTAAAAAATGTCCCACTCTGATTCCTTCTCTGATCTGTACTGAGAAGTGTTTTTCTTCACTTCCAAACTTGTGGGCATCTCCCCCTGCTTCCCAGAATCCTCAGCTCACCAGGCCCCCACAGGTGCTGATGGCCACATGGGAGCTGCCAGCCTGGCCCTGCAGGTGGCCGGCGTAGAGGCAGTGGGGCCGGGCAGCCCTCTGCCAGGCCAGGCCCTCCCGTGTCCAGTACTCCACGGAGACGTGCCCTGCCAGCAGACGGGAGCTGTGGGTCAGGTTCAGCAGGAAGTGGGTGCTGGGTGCAGCCACCTTGTAGAAGAGGCGGGACTCAGCAGTGGCCCCTGTGCCCCTACGTTGCCTCCGGGGGGCAGGTGGCGAGAAAGCCAGCAGTGCCCCGTTGTGGTCCACACGGGTGGGGAAGGCAATCTCATAGCTCTCCAGGCTGGACAGGAACTCATCTGTGGGTGTGGGTCAGAAGCCTGGGGTGGGTCCTGGCTGCTGGAGTGGGTGATGACAGCCTAAATGACCCCAGGGCCTTCCCCCCACAACCCCCATCCCAGCCTACTGACTCCTCTTTCTGTTGGGGCCCGACTGGCCTCAACTTTGTGTTCCCTCCCCACCACCACCCCAGGACCACCCCTACCTTGAGACCGGAAGGCATGTGTGACCTCGAATGTGAGGCCCAGCCCCAGGGTAAGGGCCCAGCGGAGGATCTGGCAGGCGGGAGCCATAGAGGCCACGTGTCCACATGTCTCTCCCCAGCCCTGGCTGCCGGCAGCCCCCACAGTGCCGCCTCCCCTGTTCACAGCCTGGGCAGCATCACCGGGCTCCTGGGAGGGGGGAACCAAGTGAAGGAGGGCCTGGTCCTGCTGCCCAGCATAGCCAATGCCAAGGCCTCTTGCAGAACCAACAGGGGCACCTGCAGCCCCTCGCTCCCAGCCCCAAGAATGGCCAAGGCATTTCCCCTGCTCTGGAGATTCAGGATGTACCTTCTCAGTAGTCCCCCTCTCCTCACCTCCCCCCTGCATCTTCCCTACACTCTTAGAGAGAACAGGCAGGGACTGGGACACTGTGAGCACCTACTATGTGCCAGCTACTGGCCCAAGAGTTTCACACCATGGCATTTCACTTCCAAAATCACTGAGAGGTCCACGTTCATCACCCTCTTTTATAGATGAGGAAACAGATTCAGGGGCGATAGAGTTTACCCAAGGTCACATGGTTAGAGAGTGGTGGAACGCAGTTTTGTCCACTGGGTAATGACCCTGCCAGCTCTGGGGGCACAGTGGCGATGCATAATATGGACACAGTCTCTCCCTGCCACCTTCCACCATGGGGCTCAGTCTATTGGGAGCGACAGAGGACAGACAAGTAAATGAAGAAATCAACGACAGTAGTTCTGATCCTGACGTTCTCTAGAAGAAATCCCTGGGGAGACTGGGAAGCAGAAGTTCAAAGGACGAGAAGAAATCAGCTGTGGACCAGGCAGGCGAACTCCAAGGGCAAAGGCTTGGAGGCAGCAGGGAGCTTGGCAGGGACCCAGGATGGGGCGGGTGTGGGAAAGCAGCTCGGGGAGGCTGGCATGGGACACACTGGAAGGCCGGGGTGGTCACTGGGAATTTTCAGCCCAGATTAAAGCCAAGGCCTCCGCTCAGGTCCTCTTAGCCCCTCATATTCTCACCCACCTACCCACTGTCCTGGATCCTGCCTTCGGAGCCTCTGCCATGGGTAGCGTCACTCGCCCCACCAGAGGGACTAGAAACCCCTACATCGTGGTCCCTGTCCCCACGGCCCCTCGTCCCCTACATTTCCCGCCTGCTCCTCATCCTGCTTCCTCTCCTTTCAGATTCTTTCTACTCCAGGATCCAGGCCCGCCGGCAGGTCTCGGGTTCTCTGGCATCTGCCCCAGACCAGCGTGCCGTAGACACCACTTTGGGCCACCATCCTGTGCCAAACCCTCCTACCCCGCCGTCCCCCCTCCTCCACCTTCTCCTCCGTGCAAAATCCCCCCTAATCACGCGCTGTCTTGTCTTTGCAGCGCTGACCCCCTGACAGGGCAGTTCAGCCCCTGAGGGAGGGAGCCATGCTTCCTCCAAGGTGCCCGCAGAAAAGCCCACATTCCCACTTCTGCTTGGACCCCTCTAGCGACGGGGACCTCACTCACAGATATTCTGTGATCCTGCCACTCTGTTCAGCTGGGCTAAAGTCCACTCGTTATAATAATTATTATTTTTTACCTTCTGGGGGCTTCAGTGGGATGGCGTGGTGACGGACCCTTCCCTGGGCCTCAGTTTCCTCTTTGGCACAGCCTGGGCAGGGGAGGGGACAAAGAGAAGGAGCCAGGCTGGTCTTTAGTGCTGAGCTGGGTCTGGAGTTCAGGAGTCCTGGCTGGAGTGTCTTTGGGTCTCTCCTGCTGATCCCCCCTCCCCAGTCCTCAGCACGGTCCTCTAAAGTGGGGCCCCTCCTCCCCACAACCTCTCACCTCCTCTTTGTGCTTCCAGCTCAGAGGAGGTGGGTCAGGGAAGGGGCCAGCGTAGGTGGGTGGAGGAGGCACTTGTGCACCAGGTGGGGGGGACAGGGGTCTGGAGAGGGCTCAAAGGTGTCTGCCAGGGGAATGGGCACGTGGAGCTGGGGCTAGCCCATGGGACGGCTAGGAGGTGTGACACAGCCGGGCACTGCGGGGGCTGGGGGAGAAAGTGGATGACCACAAACAAGTTAGTGGGTCTGGGGGAGAAGTTGAGGCTCAGGAGGGGTCAGGGGATTGGGATTCCAATCGGGAGGGGTCTCAGGCTTGGCTGGTAGCAGGGACATGGTGGGCTACAGGATGTCAGTAAAGTATCTACACCCTGTTGTGTGTGTGTGTGTGTGTGCGTGTGTGTGTGCCCAGGCCTGGCCATTCCCCTCGGCAGGAGGGAGGTGGCCAGCACGGGGGAGGAAATGCCTCGCGGAAGTGGCCCAGAGACTGAGGCTCCATCCCATCCCGGGGATCCTGGAGGGACCAGCTCCGGGGCCTCCAGGCCGAGGCCACACCGGCCCAGGAGGAGGCCCCCATCGGCCCAGGCCGCCGGCCTCCTCCGGGCACAGCACATCTGGCCGGGAGGCGGGAGGCAGCCCCTGCCCGGAGCGCAGACAAAGGCCCGGCCGCGGCCTGCAGGAGGAGGGAGCGGGCTGGCCTTCCCTGGCGCCCCGGCCGGTCCCCCCCAGCCAGCCGCTAATTAAAGGCCCTGAGCCCGACCGCTGGAGACACCCGGAGACAGACAGCTGTGGCCTCGGTGACCAACTCTGGGGAAGTGGGCGGCGCCACTCCCACACCCAGACACACAAACACACACTGGCAACGACACACACACCCAAGGGCGACCACAACTGCACAGCCAGGGACCAAGGCTAGGGCACCGCAGACCTACAGAGGACCCCCACCCCCACCCCCAGACACACACACACAGGCACATGGAGACACACAACTACACACTCCCCAGACCTGTGTGTGCAGACACACACTCATTTACACACAGACAGCCCAGAGACATACACACGGACAAACATACACACCCGACACGCAGACACACTCACTCATTTACACACACAGACAACCCAGAAACACAGGCCTACACGCACACCCGTACACACTCATTTACACACTCACACCAGACCAGAGACAAACTCACAAGTCCCACAAACCCGTAGCCTCCAGCAGACACACTTCTACACGGGCATTTACACACTCATCACGCTCAGAGATAAACACACAGATGCTTGGAGACCTACACAAACCCCGACCCTCCCCTCGACAGCTACCCACACACAGTAGGCCCTTAGCTATGTGCACACGCTGGCTCACCCTTAATGCACACACACAAAAGCATCATCGCACGGACACACGCCTGTGCAAACGCACCAGCCTCTGCACCTACGTGGATGGTCACACACGCGCGCAGACCCACTGCACACCCACCCAGACAGGCGTCCCCAAGCCCGGGCGCGTCCCGTGTCGCGCACACTCGGGGGCCTCACGCACCGACACCGGCACCGCGGGACCGTCCAAGGGGCCACGGCCCACGGCCGCGGCGCGCGACGCAGACACACCAAGTCGCCCCGAGTCCCGCCCC
>NW_007730091.1:182365-186126 GCF_000696425.1 Galeopterus variegatus | reverse complement strand
AATCCGATGGGAGGGTGGGGGAGGGGAGGGAGGCTCAAAGGGGGAGGGGAGGGGGAGGGGAGCGCCCCCTCCGTCGCCGGCCTCGGCAGCGTCAACAACAGCTGTTATTTATTGCGG
This sequence comes from Galeopterus variegatus, assembly GCF_000696425.1. Lineage (NCBI taxonomy): Eukaryota > Metazoa > Chordata > Mammalia > Dermoptera > Cynocephalidae > Galeopterus > Galeopterus variegatus. Next base: position 186,009 of record NW_007730091.1, on the reverse strand, counting down.
GCTGGTCCTCGCTCAGACCAGCGTGTGTGGGGCGCCTCCCGTGTGCCAGGCGCGGTGCCCGGGGCGGGCGAGTCCATCCCAACTCAGCCCCGCCCTCCCGGAGCTCCCCTCGGGGGGTTTGATGAGCCCCGGGCTGGCCCTTGGCCTCTGTGCTTTTAACTCCTTCACTGTGAAAGGGGGCCTGGCTGGTCCCATTTCACAGATGAGGAAACTGAGGCCAGAGACGGGGAGAGCGAAAGCTTCGTGAGAGCAGGGGCCTTCCGGGTCTGGGTCACCCCTGGGTCGGTGCTCAGTAAATGAGCTCATGCGTGAAGGGGGGTGACCTGGATTGTCCGGGTAGGGCTGGGATCCAGTGCCAGGTGGCCCCCTCCCTCTCCGCCTCTCCAGGAGGGGGCAGGGCGGTGACCCCTCCCAGACCTCACAATTCCAGGCATTTTCCAGGCATGGCCCCCAGGGAGCCGGGCAGAGCCTTGCCCTTGGCCTTCTCTGAGGCTGGGTTTACTCATCCCGACAGTGGGGCTAATAACAGCCTTTCCAGGCCGGGGGTGGGGGGAGGAGGGGTTTCGTTCAGTAACAAACACTCGCTGTTATGTGCTGGGTGCAGGGACACGCAGCTGAGACCGGGTAGACCAGCCCCCTGCACCCCAAACTTCCCCTTGAACTTGGAGTGATATGTCAGGGCTCATGCACACAGCAGGTGCCCCATAAGCACCAGACTCCTCCTGGAGCTCTCACCACCCTACTCTCACCTCAACCTCTCTGGACCCTAGGCCAGACCAGAGGGGCAGCCCATCCTCGTGTTTGCTCCCCACTCTCCGCTCCCCCTCCCAGGGCCTTCTGAGTCTCCATTGAAGAAACAAGTCTAAGTCCGCCATCTCTGTCCCTGCTAGTGTCTCCCCATTACCTGTGGAGCCGGTCCTGGTCTGCCTTCCGTGCCCTCTTCCACTATCGAAGAGCCTTTGCAATCTCAGTTTGCCCTAATGCTAAAGTCTCCCAGTGTTAGCCAAGTGCCTGGTCCGGCCACCTGTCCCTAAGCTGGTGATGGGTGGCCTCCAGACTGCACTGGGAATCTCAGGGCTGCTTTGAGCCAGGTGCTCCCAGGCTCTGCCCCTTGCTAGCTGTGAAACCTCTTGTAATTATTCTGTGAGGCTCGGGCTGTTTGCATCCACTCCTTCCCACAACAGCCCCAGATTGCTCTTGCATCTCCTTCTCCTCTCTGGGGCATGTGGCCTGATGGGTTGGTTAGGTGGGCACAGTCTGCATGGTCAGCCAGTGATCTGTGTTGGGGCTTTTTAAAAATTTAATTTAATTTTTTATTTTTTTCCTTTTTGTCTTTTTTTTACTGACCGGCAACGGGATCACAACCCTCGGTGTTGCGCCCGTACCACGCTCAGCCAGTGAGCGGGAACCGGTCTCCACATGGGATCCGAACCCTCGGTGGGAGCGCCGCCGCACTCCCAAGCGGCGCACTCTCCAGTGCGCCACTGGGCTGGCCCTGTGTTGGGGCTTTTGCAGGAAACCCTGGGAAACAGATTTTTGGGTCTTCAGTGGAAGCTGAATTCCCATCTTGGACAACAGAGGGAGGCCTCCTATAAGGAAAAACTACCAGGTGGAAGAGGATAATGACCCTGGAACCGTCCTCACTGGAGCCCTGAGCAAGCTGTTCCTGAAACCCTTCGCTGGGCTTTCATCCATTCACACAAGTCTTTTCTGAGCACCGTTTTGTTGCAGGTGCTGAGGGGACATGGCCAGGAACAGCAGTCTCTACCTCATGGAGGTCACCGTCTTGCCTCAGGGCCTTTGCACTTGCCGTTCCCTCTGCCTGGAACACTATTCCCCCTGATGTTCCCGTGGCCAGCTCTGTTTTGTCCTGCAGGTCTCCACTCAAACATCACAACCTCAGGACTGCCCTGACCCCTCCTACTTCAATATTACAATATTACCCCCCACCTCCTCTCAGCGCAGTAAGTACAAGGCTGCTATGTTCAATACGTTCTCTTTTGATTTAAACCAGCTTGGACTAACTTTAAAAAAAAATTTGGGGAGTAATTTGCAACTTTTAGAATTCCGAGTGATGTGGCTCTTGGAGGGATGCAGTACTTTAGTGCTGCCACAGGAGGGCGCAATGGAATGCCATTGTTGTTGGACTGTAGGAACTGGGAAAATAGGAGAATTAATGATAATACTGATGACAATAGTGATGGAGCACTGGCTTCGATGCCTGTTTTAACATCACAACACTTTCCAGATGAGGACACAGGCACAGAGAGGCTGAGTAACTTGCTCACGTTTACTCAGCTAGCAGTGGCAGAACCAGAAAAGAACAACCAAGATAAAAGTCATCGATTATCTGACCACCCAGAGGGAAGGCAGGTGAGCTTTGAGGCTGCAGACCCCACCCCTCACCCCACTCCAGGGTGGAAGGGAGTCCCTGGGGGGCCCTAGGATCATTGAACTGAAAGGTGACCCCTTTCCTGCTGGCTGGAGCTCCCTTCTTTTAGCCCATCTGTTAGATGTTTTCCCAGCTGCATGGCTTGGTGTCCTCTTAAAAGTTGAGACAAATTGGGCCTGCTCAAGGTCAGGTGAAATCAACAAGAACTCCCACCTTCTTCCAGTTAGGGGTAGTCAGGGAAGGCTTCCTGGAGGAAGCTGCATTTAGTAGAAGATCTGAAGGAGGAGCAGGAATCGAGCAATTGACAAGTGGGGGAAGAGAGTTTCTGGCTGAGGGCACAGCCTGGCCAAATGCCTGGAGGTGGGAGAGTGAAGGGCAGGCCGTCAGTTTCCCTGGGGATTCCTCCTGGAATGAATATTTACTCAAATCCCTTCTGGCACAGGCAGCACAACTCTCCCACCTTCCCCCCCCTCTAGAAATTCAAAAGGCAAATTCATCTCTCTCAAAATGATCTGAGGGCCAGATCTTCCCCACTCCCGGTGCAATTTTGGGGCCCTGAAGAGCTCAGTGGCTGCTGGGCCAGTGCCCTGTAGAGGTTGAGAGCCCCCAGCCTACCTTAAAGCCCCTAAACACACCCCTCTGGAGCTCCGCGTGTGCCTGCTCACCCCTAACTCCCTTTCCCATGGGTCTTGCCCCCTGTAAGGCTGGCCCTCTGTAGGCTGATGTTTTGCAAGCAAGGTTTCAATCTTCATCTTTCAGTAATAGGCTATGAGTTCGAATCCTGCCTTGCCGTTCTTCACCTATTATTTTAACATCTCTGTGCCTCAGTTTTCTCATCTGGAAAATGGGCCTACTAATAACTGGTTGTGAGGATTAAATGGGCTATTCATGGTGAAGTGCTTATTAGCACAGTACCTGGCACCTAGTAACTGCTAGCTAGTGTTATTATTTCTGTATTTGAAGTTGTTGTTGTTATCATATTTTGTGTTTCCTCCTCTCCTCGGTCTGCCAGGGAATTTGGAGTATCCACCATGGAAAAAAAGAGACATTTTCAGAGTTTCACAATGCCTTTGGGGAAAGGAAAGGCTTCTGGCAAAAACAGTTTTGGGAGAATCTTATGTAAGAAAAAGTATCCCAGCATGGAGCCCAGAAAAGAAGTTTCCTGGGGGGGGGTTGGGGGGGGGTTAAGGAGAGGACTTTAAGGACAGGAATTTAGGGATAGAGACTCGGGGAGGGCGTTCTTAGGAAAGGA
>NW_007730091.1:172510-181461 GCF_000696425.1 Galeopterus variegatus | reverse complement strand
GGGGGGGGGGGGGGGGGGGGGGGGGGGGGGGGGTTAAGGAGAGGACTTTAAGGACAGGAATTTAGGGATAGAGACTCGGGGAGGGCGTTCTTAGGAAAGGAGACCGGGGGTGGGGTGGGGTAGGGGTGGAGTGAGGGATGGAAGAAACCTCAGGCAGGTTGGGGAACAGGTTGCAACAGGTGGGCTGGGACAGCTCCATGCAGGTCCCCAAGGCCACCAGGGTGGGGGAGATGCCCAGAGAGGCCAAGAAGTGGTGGGTGAATGAGGGGTCCTGGAGGCATTGGGGTTCCCAGGGGAGCCATGGGTGTGGAGTGGATCCAGAGGCAGAAACGGGGCTCAGAGCCAGTGCGTCCTGCAGGTCCCCCATCAGAGGGGGTGGATGTGAAGTTTGTGTGCCTGGCTAGAGGATGGGGTGGATGCCATCATGCCTGGGGGTGAGGGGGTGCCCAGAACTCCCCAGGTGCCCAGGCCGTATGGGAAGGATGAGGAAGAGGCAGGAGGTGGTGTTTGACCAGGTGCAGCTTCCTCTGGAAGGTCAGAGTGCTGGGCGCTGGGGGGACGCCTTGTGTCCGTGACTTTGCTCAATGTTGAGTCCTCCCGATCCTTGCTTGACAACCCCCCGGCTGCATCCAGTCTCCTCTGGACATCCATAGCATCCTGGCTTCCACCGTCCCAGCCCCGGTCTCCCTGTTGACTCAGCTGTCTCCCCGTCTAGGGGAGCAATGGGACAGGCACGGGGCTGTCACGCACGGCTGTCCCAGCCACTGGCTCCTGGAAGATGCTCTGACCCTCCTCGACAGGTTTCTCCTCCCTTCTCCCCAGCTTTGGGGCCTGCCATTGGGATCATCACTCTTGTCGATGGGGCTCTGCCTGGGGCTGGCCTCAGTTTCCCCTCTTCTGCTGGGGCAGACACAGTTCAGCTGTCCCCATGAGCACATGGCCCTTGATGTTCTTGCAGCCCAGCACTTTGTGACTGGGATGTAAACTTTAATCACACCCCCCACGCCCTTTCTTGCCCTGCCCTGTGTGGACCTTGGTGTGGCCACTGGCATGTCCAGGGGAGTGGCCGTCCCTGTACCTTCTGCTCCTGTCCTGCTACTGTGGCTCCTCCAGAGGTCTCAGGGGTGCTTGGCAGAGAGTGACTAAAATCTCCCACCCCGAGTGAGAGATCCTGGTGAGGTGTGACCTCCCTACATCTTGCCTGTGTGTGCGTGTGTGAGCAGGGAAGGGACTCTCCAGTTGGGGGTCCGACTTCAGCATAACCCAAGTTGGCTTCTTGGGTTTTAATTCTCCATCTAGAAGCAACCATCTATCTGCATGGGGCACCAGAGACCTCCTAGAGGTCTGGATATTGCCCAGGGAAGTCATGCCCCAAAGAAGCAGACCTCAGCCACTTTCTCCTGGGTGGCCTGGGTTCGGTAGAGGGGGACCGAGTGTTGACAGGGAGGCAGGAGGATGCTGGGGAGGACCAGGAGGGATGAGAGGACCTGACATGGTGGAGCCCAGCTGGAGAAGGAAGCAGACATGGTGGACACCCTAAGGAAAGCAGGTCAGCTGAGGGGTGGCATCCAGGGGACACCGAGACACTGGCTCCCCAGTCCACCGCCTTTTGTTGGACCCCGTCAGGGTTGTGTCCTCAGCTTCAGGAAGCAGAGAAACCTCTAGAGAAATGTGAATGTGTGCCTTGGTCCTTAGACCCTGCAAACACAGGGATGGTTCACCAGGGCTGTGAACCTGGAAATGCCAATAGATGATTCCCAGGAAGATCAGGCTGCTACGGTGGCGGTGGCAGTGGCTCTAGATGCCTGTAGGGGAGAGAACAAAGGAGGTCCTGGAGAGGCCCGGGGGGAACCTCTCGATTCCTGCTTGACTGCTGTGTGTCCCTGGCAAGTCTCTTAGCCTCTCTGAGTCTCAGTTTGTTCATCTATTCAATATTAATTCAAATATTGATGCTTAATGGGAGCTTAACTCCTTTTTGGCTGTTGGATGGGAGGCAGAAAAGAGTCTTGGCAGGAAGGCAAACAGCTCAAGACCGGCTGTTACCCTCTTCTCAGCCACGGCCTCATCAAGCACACAGTAGATGCCTCATGAAACTTTGCTGGAGGCTCTTCTCTTGTGAATCTTGAGCTTCTTTGTCCTGTTCTCACCTGTCTCTCTAGAGTTGAGCAGCCTGGGTTCGAATCCTGGATCTGCCATTTTCCAGCTGTGTGACCTCAGGCAAGTCACTCGCCCTCTCTGTGCTTCCAGTTCTGCATTTGCAAATGGGTTCACTGTACTCGTCCCATGAGGGTCCTCATGAGGATTAAACGAGGGAATAGGCCTCAAGTACCTGGTGCATAGTAGGTGCTATATAATCATCTTGCCATCACGCTGATTATTATTATTACTCACTCAGATTGCAGGCTTCAGACTACGGGGGGCTGCAGCAGCCAGACCTCTCCAATGCTAATTGTTCCCTGCTGCATCCCAACACACAGGGTTAAGGCAGAGGTCCTCCACCAGGGGTGATTCTGCCCTCCAGGAGACATCTGGCAATGTCTGGAGACATTTTTAGTTGTTGCAACTAAATGCCACTGAGTAGGAGGTAGAGGCTGAAGACGCTTCTAAACATCCTGCAATGCACAGGACAGCTCCCATCACAAAGCACGATCGGGGCCCCACATGCAAACAGTACAGAGGTGGAGAAACCCTGGGTTAAAAGAAAGGGGCTGGAGTCACACCCCTAATGACATGGCTCAGGGAAGGTGACTTGACCTTACTCGGCCTCAGTTTCCTCATCTGTAAAATGGGTATGGTAAATCGCATGGATTGCATAGGGCTCTTGGAAGAATTAAATGAGTTAAGAACGCACAGGGTTTAGGACAGTGCTTGGCTCATAGTAGATACTTAATTAGTTTGAGTGTTGTTATTGTTGAGTTATTAATGATGGTGAGGATGACAACGGTAAAGATGACAGCATGTATCTCCCACTGCGCTGTCCCCCTGATTTCTTTTTTTTTTTTTTTTTTTTGTCTTTTTCGGTGTCCGGCAACGGATCGCAACCCTCAGTGTTGCCCCCGTACTGGACCGGGGACCGGCAACGGGATCGCAACCCTCGGTGTTGCTCCCGCGCCTCGCTCAGCCAGTGAGCGGGAGCCGGTCTGTATGTGGGATCCGAACCCTCGGGCAGGAGCGCCGCCGCGCTTCCCAAGTGGCGCCCTATCCAGTGCGCCACCGGGCCGGCCCTGTCCCCCTGATTTCTTTTTTTTTTTTTTTGTCTTTTTCGGTGTCCGGCAACGGATCGCAACCCTCAGTGTTGCCCCCGTACTGGACCGGGGACCGGCAACGGGATCGCAACCCTCGGTGTTGCTCCCGCGCCTCGCTCAGCCAGTGAGCGGGAGCCGGTCTGTATGTGGGATCCGAACCCTCGGGCAGGAGCGCCGCCGCGCTTCCCAAGTGGCGCCCTATCCAGTGCGCCACCGGGCCGGCCCTGTCCCCCTGATTTCTTTTTTTTTTTTTTTGTCTTTTTCGGTGTCCGGCAACGGATCGCAACCCTCAGTGTTGCCCCCGTACTGGACCGGGGACCGGCAACGGGATCGCAACCCTCGGTGTTGCTCCCGCGCCTCGCTCAGCCAGTGAGCGGGAGCCGGTCTGTATGTGGGATCCAAACCCTCGGCGGGAGCGCCACCGCGCTTCCCAAGTGGCGCACTATCCAGTGCGCCACCGGGCCGGCCCTGTCCCCCTGATTTCTGAACTATCTCCTGGAATAACCAGCCCATGTTCAGCACCCACCCAGACCCCAGTCACCCCACGGCCAAGTGAGGTCATTTCTAAGCCAGAACAGGCTGAGCTCAGCTTATCCACAGCTGGAGAAAACATCTTGCAGGTACCTATGTGGGGACATGGTACCCCCTGAGGAAGACACATGGACCTGTGTCCTGAAGCTCAGGAGGCATGTGAGAAACAGAATTGGATATTTTATAATGAATCTCAGCATCTATTCTAAGTCCTCGTTCAGCTGGAGGAGGAAAAATTGTAGTCCCAATTCATTCAGGGTATTCCCCACCTCCACCTAGGGGCAGCCAGGCAGGCTGGGTTGAAGTCTGGCTGTGCCATTTACCAGCGGTGTGACTTTGGGCCAGTCTTAGTCCGTTCATGCTGCCGTGACAAATTACCATACACTGGGTGGCTTATAAACAACAGAAATTTATTGTTCACAGTTCTGGAGGCTGGAAAGTCCAAAGTCAAGGCACCAGCAGAGGTGGTGTCTGATGAGGACCCCCTTCCTGGTTCGTAGATGGCACCTTCTTGCTGTGTCCCCACATGGTGGAGGGGCGAGGGGGCTATCTCAGTCTCTTTTGTAAGGGCACGAATCCCAGTCATGAAGGCGCCACCCTCATGAACTAATTACTTCTCGAAGGCCCGCCTGTGAATACCATGACCTTGAAGGTTAGGAGTTTAACATATGAATTGTGGGGGGACACAAGCACTTAGTTCATTGCAACCAGTGACTTAACTGAAAGTGAGGAGAGTGACAGTAACCACCTTAGAGGACTGTTATGAGGATAAAACAGTCGATGTGTGTGAGGCGCTTACGACAGGAGTTTGTACCCAGTAAGTGCACAAAAAGTCTTGTCAATATGATGGTGATGGTGATGGTGATGGGGACGGTGACGATGACGCCTGTAGAAGACTGCATAATTTCTGGCTTGCGGCTTCCCACCTTTAGAACTACTGACATTTTGGCCAACAGTTCTTGGTTGTGGGGTCTGTCACACACATTGTAAGGTGTTCAGAGCATCCCTCGTCTCCACCCACCAGATGCCAGTAGCAGCCCCAATTGTGACAACCAAAAATGTCTCTAAACACTGTCCAATGTCCACGGGATCGGGGCGGGGCAGAATTGCCTGAGTGAGACCCACTGGTCGGGTCCTAGGTCATCTTTGGTCCACTCTGCCATCTGCTAGGAAGAGCCATGTCCCTCCCAGCCCACGGTTGTTAATTCTTTCAGTATCCTGACATTAGACATTCAAAAGCCTTTTTCTTCCCTCCTTTTTCTTTTTGCTGAGACGGACTCTCTCTAAGATAGTAGAAGCTGATACATCTGCTGTCGTTCAGATGAAGGAAGGGGACCTGAGGCAAGACAAGCATCAGTAAATATTTTAAATCCTACCCCACAGACCCTCCCAGCGATGGCCATTCATAGATGGGGACTGTGGGCTCAGACAGGCTAGTTTGTTGCCTGAGATCACATGTAACCTGTGGGGGTGTGAATGTCTGGGTTGTTGAGCTGGCCTTCCTGCTTGAACTGGACAGATCCCAGAACCACGTGCATGGCCACTCCTTGGCCTGAGTACCCCCAACAGCCAGCCTGGCCAGCCTGCCACTTCTCTCTTGGTGCACCCCCTGGCTTGGCCATCGGTGGGAGTCCAGCCTCCTCCAGGCCTGCATTGGAGGCGGTGAGGCTGGTGGTTTCTCTACAGTGCCTTTGGCTTCTGGACTAGTTATGCCCTCTCTATTTTAAAAAAAAATTGTGATAAAATATACATTACATGAAATTTACCATTTTAACCGTACGTAAGTGTACAGTTCATTGGCATTAAGCACATTCACACTGTTGTGCAGCCATCACCAGCATCACCTCCAGAACTTTCTCATCTTCCCAAACAACTGAAACTCTGTCCCCATTAAACACTCACCCCGCATCCCCCTCCCCAGCCCCTGGCACCCCCCATTCTACTTTCTGTCCCTATGAATTTGATGACTCTAGGAACCTTATATAAGTGGAATCATACAATATATGGCCTTTCGTGACTGGCTTATTTCATTGAGCATCGTGTCCTTAAGGTTCATCTACGTTGTAGCGTGTGTCAGAATTTCCTTCCTGTTTGTTATGGACTGAATTGCGTCTCCCTTCCCCACCCAAGTTCATAGGTTAAGGCTCTGACCCCCAGAACCTCAGAACATGACCGTATTTGGAGATAGGTTCTTTACAGAGGTAATTAAGGTCAAATGAGGTCATATATAGGTAGGGCCCTCATCCGATAGGATTGGTGTCCTTATAAGAGGAGACTGGGACACAGACTCAGGGAGAAGACACATGTGAAGACACAGGGAGAAGCCTACATGCCAAGGAGAGAGGCCTCGGAAGAAACCAACCTGCTGACACCTTGATCGCAGACTTCCAGCCTCCAGAACTGTGAGAGCAAATTTCTGTTCCTTAAGGCACCCAGCCTGTGGTGCTTTGCCATGGCAGCCCTAGCAAACAAAGACACTTTGTAAGGCTGAGTGATATGCCCGGTGTATGTATGTACTACATTTCGTCCCCTCTTGCTTCCACGCCAGTGCCTTCTGGAGCCTTCTCTCTGCAGTTCCCTGTCGTGTCTGAGCTGGGCTGGGACCTGGGCTCAGATGCAACTGCTGCCCCTCACCCCCCATCTCCAAAAAGCTCTAAGCACTGTACTCACCCCACCTTCTCCCAGCCCCTCATCCTTTATCTGTTTCCCCTTTCCGGCCACAGAATCTGAGACCCTGATTGGGAAGCTCCCTGTTGACGTACAGAGCCCTTAGAATGCAGGCAGCAGAAGCTGGAAGGAGGGGCCCAGCCCCACTGCAGGTGGGGGACATTGTTCCGTCAATCAACAGACCCTCGACAGTCCAACTCTCTGGGCCTGGGCAGTCGAAGGCAACTTAATGTGTGGCGATGTTGACCCCAGCCCAGGGTCTGTAGGGGGACGTGGGCACCTCACCCCGGCTATCAGCTCAGAGCTGTGGATTCTGTTCTCGCAACATCGCTAGAGTGGATAGTGCTGGCTGTGGAGCCAGAGAGACCCGGTCCCAATCCCGATTCTGCCATTAACAAGCTTTGTGACCTTGAGAGACGTGGGCACCTCACCCCGGCTATTAGCTCAGAGCTGTGGATTCTGTTCTCGCAACATCACTAGAGTGGATAGTGCTGGCTATGGAGCCAGAGAGACCCGGTCCCAATCCCGATTCTGCCATTAACAAGCTTTGTGACCTTGAGCGTGATGTCAACCTCTCAGAGCCTCAGTTTCTTTAGCTGAGGAATGGGGATTCCCATTTAATGGAGTTGTAATGAGGATTAGATTAAATGGGTAATTCTTGTAAGAGGCTTAGCACAGTGCCTGGCACAGAAGCTATTATTATGGTTATTATTGTTATCCATTTGACAAATATCTATTGGGAGGAAGCAGGGGGAATAGTAGAGAACGAGACAGGCAGGGCCCTGCCTCAGGAGCTCAGCGTGGTAGCAGACAGAGTGGCAAACCAGCCCTGGGCGTATGTGCCCATCCAGGTCCCTGGGTGCCCAGAGGAGATGCCTGGTTCAGCCTGGGGGGAGGGAGAGTGGAAATCAGGGAAAACTTCCTGGAAGAGGGGACGACTGAGCTGGGACTTTAAACATGGACCAGAGAAGACTGTGCAAAAACTCCTCAGGATGGGTCCCCTCCCCTCTCCACTGGCACCCTGCAGCGTTAGTGGAGGAAGCCTCTAGGGCCACCATTTGCCCCAACCTATGGAAGCCCCCACGGTCCCTCATCCTGTGCCATGAGGCTCAGGTTCTAGGGAGATCCCGAGGCGACCCATCCCATCCTGGTGGGCTGTGGACTTTTCCAGTTACCCGGTATCTGTGGCTTCTACAAAATCAGTCCAGGACCACTCTGATCCTCCAGTGATACCCAACCTGGCAACCCCAGGACTATGCTTTTTATGTTCATGAGTTGATTGATTCAACAAATATTTATTGAGCACCTACTGTGTGCCTTGCTCAGATAGGCAGAAGAACAAAACGATATCCCCACTCTCACAGCAAGAGAAAAGGACAAAGAACCGATCAGCGGATCCACACGTAATCAATTCTGCTTACTCACGACTGTTCTATAAAGTCACTGCGAACACTGAATTAGTGAATACTGCTCCTGGGGAGATACTTGCACGAGGCTGGGGTCCTGCAAGCCGCTGGCCATGACGTTTTTATCAACCGATCAATACATAATCTTGTTTTAGGTGTGTTTGTGTTGAAAAACACCTTATTTCATATGTGCTGTTCGTTTTCTCCCATTGAACTCACAGCTGACAGCTCTAGCACTCATGCCTGAACGCAGCTTCTCTGACACACGTATTTTCACCGTGAGGCACATCACGGCCCTTTTCCACTTGGGGACACGAGACGGCACTTCAGCACCACGCTTGGGGCTGTTTCAAACAACACTATCACCCACAAAAATCACAAAAATGCAAAAGGCGTGTCAATCCATTGACCTCAAGAAGAACCCTTGTTTATAGCATAAAAACTGAAAAAAGAAGGCAGGTGTCGCCTTGTTTGACCTCTGCTGGGAATGTGCATGTTAGGTCACTCAAACTTTTTGCTGTCTGCGCATGTCTGAGAATGACCACAAAAGCCCCACCAGCATTGATTTTGGGGTTATGAAGCAATTTTAGTGAGTAAGCAAATTTGCAATGATGGAATCCGAGAAAACTGAGGGTCCAGTGTATAATATTTCAGGTGGTAATGAGTGCTATAAGGAACAAAAGTGGCTGGGGGGCCGGCCCGTGGCTCACTCGGGAGAGTGCGGTGCTGATAACACCAAGGCCACGGGTTCGGATCCCATATAGGGATGTCTGGTTTGCTCACTGGCTGAGCGTGGTGCTGACAACACCAAGCCAAGGGTTGAGATCCCCTTACCGGTCATCTTTGAAAAGAAAAAAAAAAAAAAGTGGCGGGGGACAGAGAGAGAGGGGAGAGGGTGTATATCGGTTTGCTAGGGCTGCCATAACGAAATACCGTGAACTGGTGACTTAAAACAGCAGAAATGTATCGTCTCCCAGTTCAGGAGGCCAGAAGCTCAAAATCAAGTTGTCGGCAGGGATGTGCTCCCTCTGAAGGCTCCAGGGGAGGACCTTTCCTTGTCTCTTGCAGCTTCTGGTGGTTGCTGGCAATCTTTGGTGTTCTT
>NW_007730091.1:163625-171642 GCF_000696425.1 Galeopterus variegatus | reverse complement strand
GGGGAGGGAACACTATTCAACTCAGTCCAGGGGGCTATTTTAGAGACGGAAGTCATGGAAGACCTCTTGGAGGAGGGGACATTTATTTTTATTTATTTATTTATTTATTTATTTATTTTGTCCTTTTTGTGACCGGCCACACCACGCTCAGCCAGTGAGCGCACCGGTCATCCCTATATAGGATCCGAACCCGCGGCGGGAGCGCCGCTGCGCTCCCAGCGCCTCACTCTCCCGAGTGTGCCACGGGCTCGGCCCGGAGGGGACATTTAAACGGAGACCTGATTGCAGTTGAGGGGGAAGAGAGTTCCAGGCAGAGGGAACAGCATGTGCAAAGGCCCTGAGGTCGGGCCGTGCCTGATTTGTTACCTGTTCTAATATTACAACGAGGCCCTATGTAGCTAGAAGGGAGAGAGTTGGGGGGAGGGTGGGAGAGGGCAGGGAGGTGGCAGGGACAGATTGTGCAGGGCCTTTTGGGCTGCTGGGAGGACTTGGATTTTACCCTGAGGGAGGCGGGAGCCATGGGGGGCTGTGGGCAGAGGAGGGACGTGAGACCCCAGAGAAGGATGAAATAGCACAAGGCCAGGCCAGGCCCTGAGTTCGGCTTCTCACAGCGTCTCCTCCGATCCCCTGGTGTTGGACACTATCTCCAGCCGTGTCTTCCAGGTGAGGTTTGGTAGTTTAACTCCCTACCTCAGGACCGCATAGCTGCCGTGCGGTAGATCCATGATCCGAGTCCGCATCCATCTGTCCTCCTGGTGTCAGGAATGACACATGAGGGTGTCCATACTGGCCATGGAGCATTGCATTCACTGACTGTGAACCCCTAGCGTGGATGTTTACAGTGTAACCACAGTGGCGTTTTGTTGGTTGACAATACCCATGATGCTGTCGTTACAGCTCTGTTGCTGGGTGCAGGAGGCTCCACCATGGCAGGGGGTTAAAGAGCTGGAAACATGGCTCTGGGGGTCTTGGGCAGAAGACTGGGAGGTTGTTAAGAGAGCCAAGAGCTGGATCAGGGAGCAAGATGACAGCTGTGAGAGGGTAAGCTTCCAATGCCTTGGGTGGGACATTTTTGATCTCTGACTAAAGGTGGCACACAGGCCTGGCTTGGGTCCCCTTTGCCAGGTCCATTTGGATCAGCTCATTCCCTCTGCAGCTTGACTGCCTGCATCTCCCCTCTGGACTCTCATGATGTGCATTTAATTGGAGCCTGGGATGCTCAGGGTATGTTCCACGGAAACTTGGCCAAGGGAGGGGATTAAGCAAAGCTACACAGGGTCGTTACGTGCAGGTCTTCTCAGAGCCTTTAATGTACTCCTGCGCTTGGCACAGCTTTCCAAACGTATGTGCCCTCTTGGCATTGTTTTCCTCTGAAGCATTTTTGGGGTGCTAGGGGGTTTCTGGAAGAGACACAGGGAACACTGCCTTAACCCAAAAGGGAAGCTTGGATGTTGGAATTTCAGGCAGAGACTTCTGGCCGAGCATCAAACATTTCCTCCTCCTCCCAGGACCTGGGCACTGAGATCAAGGCTGGCGACCCACAGCTCTCTCTGGGGTGGCCCAGTGGGATTGCAAACTCTGGGTAGGCCAAATTAGGGGCTCAAGGGGAGGCCGGGGTGGGGTCAGCCCAGGCAGGACTGGAGGCTGGGCTAATGGGGGACAGAAGCAGAGGCAGAGTTCTGCCTCTGCCCTTGAATAATGTCACTTGATCTCCAGGGGGTCTCCAGGCAGGCGTATCTTCTGGGAAGGCTGCGGAGTCCCCTGGGACAAAGCCCAGGGATTAGCTCAGTCGAGAAACATCTGATTCTCGCCCCCCCCAGCCCCTGCCCCCAAGTCCAGGGTCACAGTGGGAGGCCGCAGATTGGCCCTGCTCTTCTGAGAGTAAACAGGCAGTGCTGTCCTGGCTTCCCCTTGGTCCAGCCGCCAGCCTTTGTCCAGCCCCCTTCGGCGGAGGCTCTGGCGTCTCGGTCTCCTGGCCTTTTACGTTTGTCTCCTTCTGTCTCCTCCCTCTGATCTCTTGCAGCATCTGTGGCTGTGGGGACCCTGGGGACTCAGCCCTGTATTTTACTGCTGGGGACACTCTAGGAAGGCATGGGGAGACGGAGGTGGACACAAGCCTGGCTGTCCCTGGGCCACCCTGCCGTGCAGTGCGGTGATTATTATTACTGTTGTCATCATTACGGGCAGCGAGACAGGGACAAAGTTAAGAATGCGTCCTCTCTGGGACACCTTGACCTTGGGGCTTGGCTGGGCTCCAAGGGCCAGCCCCTGTCACTCTCTCTGTCCCCACTTACTTCTGGCAACCGGGGCAACACCCGTAGTCACCCTGGGAGGAGCTCCTCAAACTGTGCTGAGGCTGGCTTCCTGCCTCAGTTTCCCGCCCCGAAGACGAGCGTAGCTACTCCTGCCCCAACTCTCCTCCTGGGACGTGCCCCCCGCCTTGACAGTCAAGAGAGCAGGGTCCCCGTGGGGGTGCAGACTTCGAGGATGGACAGGAGATGGTGGGAGGTGAGAAAGTGGATTTGGGGAGTAGAGACAGCCCTTTCTTTCTCATTCAGTTATTGTTGTTGTTATTATTTTTGGCGGCTGGCTGGCGTGGGGATCCGAACCCTTGACCGTGGTTTTACCACCCCATGCTCTAGCCACCTGAGCTAGCCGGCCAGCTCTCAGTTGTTGTTTTTACTTCATGGTGTGTCTTTTCCTCCCAGTTCATTTTTCCCCTCTTTATTAAAAAAAAAAAAAATTAAGGTGTAATTTATCAACAGTAAAACCCATCCCTTTGAGCGTATGATTCTGTGATATTTGACAAACCACGTGGCTGCATAACTACTACTCAATCAAGATACAGAATATCCCCCAAATTCCTGCAGGCCTCATTTGTAGTCAGTCCCTGTCCCCCATTCCCAGCCCCTGCCACCGTGTCCTCTGACATCATCACTCTGCCTTTTCCAGAATATTGTATAAGTGGAATCATACAACACGCAGCTTCCAGAGCGTGGCTTCTTGTGCTCAGCAGAATGTGCTTGAGAGTCACCCATGTGGTTGCGTATCTGTATTTGGTTCCTTTTTTTTTTTGCAAAGGAGTATTCCACGGTATGGTTGTGGCGCTGTTTATCCATTTGTCTCTTGAGGGACATTTGAGTTGTTTCCAATTTTTTACCACTATGAGTAGCCAAATTCATAGGCAATTATAGGTGATTAAGCTACAAATATTTACGTGCAGGTGTTTTTTTTTGTTTTGTTTTTATTTCTTGGGTAAATACCCAGGAGTCTTTTTTTTTTTTTGTCTGTTTTCGTGACCGGTAAGGGGATCGCAACCCTTGGCTTGGTGTCGCCCACACTGCGCTCAGCCAGTGAGCAAACCGGCCATCCCTATATAGGATCCGAACCCGTGGCGGGAGCGCCACTGCGCTCCCAGCGCTGCACTCTCCCGAGTGTGCCACGGGCTCCGCCCTACCCAGGAGTCTTGACTTTCTCTCTGTCTCTGTCTCTCTTTTGAACAGCTTTGATATAGGGTTCACGTACTGTGCAATTCACCCATGGAGAGTGTGCAATTCAATGGTTTTTATCAATTCACAGAATTTTGTAACTGTCACTACATAATTTTAGATCATTTTCATCACCCTGAAAAGAAACTCTGTACCCATTAGGAATTACCCCTTATTCTGCTCTATCCCCTAGTCCTAGATTTTCTGTCTCTGTTAATCTACCTATTCTGGAAGTTTCACCTACGTGGAATAATATAATATGTGGTCTTTTGTGACTGTTTTTGTCCTCTCAGCAGGACGTTTTTGGGACTCATCCATGCATAAGAAATCCATTCCTTTTCATGGCTGAGTAATATTTCGTTGTACGGATATAGTGCATTTTGCATGTCCGTTCTTCCATCAATGGACAATTTGGGTTGTTTCCACCTTTGGCTATTGTGAATAAGGCGGATGTGAACATTCCCGTACAAGTATGTGTTTGAATACTTGTTTTCACCTCTTCTGGGTATAAGAGTGGTATTGCTGAGCCATGTGATAACTCTATGTTTAACCTTTTGAGGAACGACCAAACTGTTTTGCACAGCAGCTGCACCATTTTCCATGCCCACCAGCAGTGTACAAGAGTTCTGATTTCCCCACATCCTCACCAATGCTGGTTATTATTATTATTATCTGACTTTTTGATTTGACCCATCCTCGGTGGCGTGAAGTGGTTAGTATCTCATTGTGGTTTTGAGCTGCATTTCCTTAATCACTAGTGACGCTGAGCACCTTGGAATGTTGGCCATTTGTATGTTTCCTTTGGAGAAGTGTGTATTTAGATCCTTTGCCATTTTTTTTTTTAAACTGGCAAGGATCTGGTTAGGATGAAGATTCTGGCCCCTCCTCTAGCTACCCTGACCCAGACCTTGTCCAATTCCCACTTCTTTTTTATTTAAAAAAACGTTTTTTCTAAGGCTAGTCAAGTGACAGTTCCCACTTCTATCTTCCTCTTGGCCTCACCGTCATGCCCCCTGTACCCAAGGGACCAGCAGCCCATCTCAATCTAGAAAACTTCTTCATATGCCCCTGCACTAGCTGAACTAAGAAGGACCCCCCTGCCCCCGGCAAAGACCTTTCCCCACTACAGGTCTGCACCAGAATGACCTTACAGGACCACCTTAGTAGAGAAATGACCAGTAGCTGCTATGGCGAGACAGCTTTTCTCAACATTATAAAAACTTTCCAACATACAGAAGAACAGAATTGTGCACCGGCACGCACACCCCTAGATTCTAAAATTAACGTGTTTCAATCCCATGGATGCGTTTATGAACGTGTACATGTGTTAGGTGTTGAGTGCATTTGTGGGTATACCAAGGAAGAGGTTTTCCCTGTGCATTGGGAAAAGTTGCTCAGGCGTTAGGAAGCCTGCAGAGATGGACGGCCTGGGGTCCGGTCCTGCTTCTGCCACTTAAGGACTGAGGGACTTGGGTAAATTTGCCCCGTTTCTCTCTTGTCTGTTTCCTCTTTCAATGTGAATTCATTCATTCAACAAATGTTAACCGAACACTGCCTGTGTGCCAGGCTCCATTCCAGGCACTGGGAGTTGTGGCCGTGAACAAAACAGACACAAATCCCTGTCCTGGTGGACCAGGCAGGCAGACAGTAAAGAAAAGAGTAAATTACACAGTATGTCAGCTGGCGGTAGTGAGGAGGTTGCAGGTTTAGATTGGGGGGCCTCCCTGAGAAGGTGACATTTGGGAGGTAAGGAGAGGGAGCTGTGTAGGGCTTGTGGGGAAAGGAGGGGAGAGTGTCCCTGCAGAGGGAAGGGCAGGTGCAAAGGTCCTGAGGCAGGAATTTACTTGGCTGTTGCAGGAACGGTGAGGAGGCAGGTGTGGCTGGAGCAGAGTGAATGATGGGGAAAGGAGGAAGAGGGGAGGGCAGGGAGGTAACGAAGTGTGCACGGACTTAACTGCAGGGAGGACTCAAGCTTTTACCCCGGGGTGTGTTGTAGCAGCCCCCTCTGGCTGCTGTGTGGATGATAATAGCACCGACCCCAAGGAGTCATTATAAAAATTATATCAATTAATATGTGTAAAGCGATAGTACAGTGTCTGGCGTATACTGCACATGTGTTAATTATCAGGTTATTATTATGTGTGGGGGATGTGCGAGTTTTGGGGTGTGTCTGGGTCGCAGCTGAGTCAGGTGGTCATTAGTGAGTTTGTTGTTGTGAAAGAATCTCTCTAACTATTTAAAAAACCCTGCCGGGTGTTTGAAAGCCCTGCTGGGGTTGCCGCTTTCAGGCTGGGACCGGCCCTTTTGTAGAACAGATGTTACCCAGATGTCAGCTGGGGTCAATGGAGCCTCGGAGATTTGGCGCCTGCCTCTCTCCCACGACCTGCGGGAAGCCCAGTGCCCTCCCCGAGATGTCTGCAAATTCCCAGGGCCTCTGTTCTCATGGTTGCTTCTTGGCCTGAGTTCCTGCCCACTGAACCCTTGCTCTCACCTCTCACCCACCTTCCCTGGGACAACCCTCTGGGGTTGAAAACTGGCCCCGTTTTCTTGATTTTCCCCAGACCACCCTTGCGGGTGCTCGTAACTGCCTGCAGGTCACCCACACGAGATGCACTGTCCTCTCTAAGATCTACCATTCTGATGTTTTTGACCTCGTTTGAGCTTCCATGTAAGATGTTGCTTGACAACGAATTCCACCACCAGCAGGA
Source organism: Galeopterus variegatus (assembly GCF_000696425.1). Taxonomy (NCBI): domain Eukaryota; kingdom Metazoa; phylum Chordata; class Mammalia; order Dermoptera; family Cynocephalidae; genus Galeopterus; species Galeopterus variegatus. The sequence goes on along the minus strand of NW_007730091.1, from coordinate 165,446 downwards.
AAAGTTTGTACACTTCTTGCATAACACAGCATAGAGTGTTATGACTGGCTGTGGGTTAACCAGGCTGTCATGCAGAGAGGAATCTCACTCGGGAGACCCATGGCCAGTGGCTGTGAGCAGAGCTGTAGGTGCTTTTGATGTCAATTTGGCTTGAAGACTGCTGCTGGAAGTCGAGGCTCTGTGGGGACAGCAACTCATCCCCGACAAACACCGAGAGACCAGAAACAGCCACCTTGAGCCAGACTTCTGGAAAATTCAGCAAGGGCTGCCAACAGAATCTGTTGTTGATTCTTCTCACAGTTCCTGTAATTACTAACTGCTTTTTCAGGGTGTGGATAGTCAGGGACCAGAGGTCAAGGTTATAGCAACAGAACCTTGCATGGGGCAGGAGAGTGGTGAGCCTCCCTGGGCAGGTCATGAAGTGTGGGGACGAGCCCAGAACTGATCTAGTAAGTCGTGTTAGAAAGATGCATCCCATTCAAGCCTGGAAGAAGACCAGGCTTACATTGGACCTTGACCACTGTTCAGTGCTGCTGTGTTATGGACTGAATTGTACCTAAGACTGTTCTCTGTAAAGGTTTGCTTAGTTTCTGCATTGTTGTAATTGCAGCTTGAATTAATGCTTGACTAGAAGCTTGACCCCTGAGATGGATCTTCAAGGGTATATTGTCCAATGTTTCTGCTATAGATTGATTGGATTGTGTCCCCCAAGGTTCATAAATTAGAATCTTAAATCCCCACTGTAACTGTTGAGGGTGGGAAATCCTATTATAGTAATTGAAAAGTAGGGTCTTGAAGAGGTGATTAGATTTTAAAACCATGCAATCTGTGAATGGATTAATAATGGTGGTCAGGGGCGTGGTTCTGAGAGCTTTAAAAGAAGAGCACGTGAGAGGTTAGTTTCTCTCTGCTCTACCACTTTCTGCCATGTGAGATCCCTGGACCACTGGCGCCACCATCAAAATCCTCACCAGATGTGGTCCCTGGACTTGGGACTGCCCAGCCTCTGAAATTGTGAGCAATAAATTTTTTTTTCTTACAAAGTACCCAGTTCCAGGTATTTTGTTATAAGTAACAGAAATGGACTAATACAGTTTCTTAAACTTTTCTGGATCACAGACTCATTTGAAAATCCGGCCACATCTAAAGACCACCCCTGACCCACTGTCCCCCACCCCCACCAGTATATTTACTCCAAAGATCTTGCAGACAGTTATATGGTATCATGGTTGCTCCTGAGCCTCATTCTGGGTTAGGAACCTCTGATTTAGTTTGGCTCTCTCATTTTACACGTGAGGAAACAGGGACACAAGAGCATAAAGCCTTGCTCAGGGTTACAGATAATTAGCAACAGAGCTGGGTGTCAGTCCCATGTAGCAATGAACTGTAGAGTCAGAACTGGGTGTGAATCCTGGATCCACCCTTTACCAGCTGTGTAATTTGGGCAAGAGATGTATTTGCCCTGTGCCTCAGTTTCCTCATCTGCAAAATCCGGATAATAATATCATCTACTGGATGAGGATGCTGTGAGGGCTAAATGACATATATGTGAAGCATTTAGAACTAATGCCTCAATAAATGGTAGCTCTTATTTTTAGCACCATAAAATTCTTTTTTTTAATGTGGAGACACATGTTGATTCCTTAGTTGGAACTTTGAACCAAAGTACTCCTGCCACCTAGTGGTTCTGTGGAGGGATAGAATTGGTGGCGCTGCAACTTACAAAAGTTCTCAGAAAAAGAGAATTAAAAGATGATGCAAATCTTCTCTCCACGAACTTTTTAAAGTACCCTTGTGTATGGTGGCCATGACAATGTCTCT
>NW_007730091.1:159751-162938 GCF_000696425.1 Galeopterus variegatus | reverse complement strand
GACACGAAAAAAGACAAAAAAAAAAAGGAAAACAGAATTTATTGCTTACAGTTTCAGAGGCTGGGAAGTCCACAGTGTAGGGAACACATCTGGTGAGGGTCTTGGTGGTGGTGACAGTGACCCAGGGGTCTCATGTGGCAGAAAATGGTGGAGCAGAGAAAGAGGGAGAGAGAGAGAGACTCTCATGTGCTCTCCTTTTAAAGCCCACAGAACCACGCCCATGACCACCATTTCTAATCCATTCACTAGGCATGGCCCTCAGAATCTAATCACATCTTCAAGGCCCCACCTTTCAATGACCATAATAGGATTCCCCACCCTCTTAAGAGTTACAGTGGGGATCAAGTTACTAATACATAAAACTTGGGGGACACAATCCATATCAGGCCTTTAAGAAGGTAATTAAGGTTAAATGAGGTCATAAGGGTGGGCCCCAATCTGATGGGACTGATGTTCTTATAAGAACANTATTTTTAGCACCATAAAATTCTTTTTTTTAATGTGGAGACACATGTTGATTCCTTAGTTGCAAGTTTGAACCAAAGTACTCCTGCCACCTAGTGGTTCTGTGGAGGGATAGAATTGGTGGCGCTGCAACTTACAAAAGTTCTCAGAAAAAGAGAATTAAAAGATAATGCAAATCTTCTCTCCACGAACTTTTTAAAGTACCCTTGTGTATGGTGGCCATGACAATGTCTCTGCCTGTGTGATTATTGTTGAGGTAGTACTGGTTGCTTTTTCATGAGATTGCCTGTCTCTTTCCAAAGAGAGTATGTTTGAACATTGTATCAGTTAGTCTTTGTATAACAAACAACCCTAAAATGTAGCAGCTTGAAACAATAGTCACTTATTTGCTCTTGATTCTAAGGGTTGGCAATTTGGGCTGAGTTCAGCTGGGCAGTTCTTCTGCTGGCCTGGTTTGGGCTCACTCACGTGTCTGTAGATAGCTGGTGGGTTGGCTGGGGCTGAATGATCCTGGATGGCTTTGCTCATGTGTCTGGCAGTTGGCAGGCTGTCGGCTGGGGTGCCTTTGTTCTCCTCCATGTGGCCTCTCCATGGGGATAGCTTGAGCTTATTCCCATGGTGGCTGCAGAGTCGCTGGGAAAAGCAGAGACAGGGCAGGCCCAATGTGCAAACTTTCACTTGAGTCATGTTTGCTGAAGTTTCTTTGGCTAAAACAAGTCACACAGTCAAACCCAGATTTAGCAGGAAGAGAAACAGAATCTATATGTTCATGGGAGGACCTCCCAAATATTGTGATGATTTAAAAATCTTGACTGGATGAAGAAAATAGGGTATATATAAATAATGGAATACTACTCAGCCATAAAAAGAATGAAATCCTGTCATTTGCAGCAACATGGATGAACCTGGAAGACATTATGTTAAGTGAAATATATCAGGCACAGAAAGATAAATAGCACATGTTCTCACTCATATGTGGGAGCTAAAAAGACATGGAGTTTTCAGAAGTAGAGAGTAGAATTGTGGTTACTAGAGGATGGGAAGGGGACAGGGGAGGAGGGATAGGGAGAGGTTGGTTAATGAATAAAAAATTACAGCTAAGTGGGAAAAATAAGTTCTAGGGGTCTGCAGCAGTACTAGGCATGTATAATTAACAATAACTTACTGTATGTTCTCCCGTGGTTAGAACAGAGGATCTCAAATGCTCTCATCACAAAGAATTGATAAAATTTTGAAGTAATTAATATGCTAATTATCCTGATTTGATCATCACACGTTGTATACATGTATTGAAATATAACTCTGCACCTATAAATATATACGATCAATACACATTAATTAAAAATTAAAAAAATATTCTCAATATATTACATGTGTTTGCTGGTGAGTGGCTGGACACCAAGTCGTCAGTTTAAAACTTACAGGGTTTTGATTCTTTTTTTTTTTTTTTTTNACCTCGCTCAGCCAGTGAGTGGGAACCAGTCTGTATGTGGGATCCGAACCCTCGGCTGGAGTGCCGCCGCGCTCCCAAGCGGCGCACTATCCAGTGCGCCACCGGGCCGGCCCTAAAGGGTTTTGATTCTTAAGAGGTGTTTTCACTTCTCAAAAGAAGAGAACTTATGATCAGAAGCCATAATCTCAGGGCTAGCCCACCAGTCTCATTATGGAAAATGACTTGCTATATATGGGAGGTGATAGTTAATTTTATGTGTCAGCTTGACAGAGCCAAAGGATGCCCAGATATCTGGTTAAACATTATTTCTGGTTGTGTCTGGGAGGGTGTTCTGGAAGACAGGAGCATTTGAATTGGTGGTTTGAGTAAAGACGACAGCCCTCCCCAATGTGGGTGGACGTCACCCAGCCTGCTGGGGGCCTGAATAGAATGAGAAGGTGGAGGAAGTTTGAATTTTTTCTCTGCTTGACTGTTGAGCTGAGACATCGATCTTCTGCCCTGAGTGCTCCCGAAGTTGAATTTACACCATCGGCTCTCCTGCTCTCAGGCTTTTGAACTACACCACTGGCTTTCTTGGGTCTCTAGCTTGTAGACCCCAGACTATAGGACTCCTCAGCTTCCATCATCACAGGAGCCAATTCCTCATAATAAGTCTCATTCTGGATATCTGTATCTGCCTGTGTATCACCCATCACCTGCGTATCTATGTATGTATGTATCTGTCATGTACCTGATTTCCTATTGGTTCTGTCTCTCTGGTGAGCCCTGGATAAAACACAGGACATTTTCATATCTTTGTTTATTATGGGGTTTGCATCCTCATCCTCAACCTACACTCCCCCATCACTACATTATGAATTGAATTGTGTCTCCCCCATATTCATATCTTGAAGACCTAACCCCCAATGTGTATTTGGAGATACAGCCTTGCATTAATCCATTTCTGTTGCTTATAACAAAATACCTGGACGTGGGTGATTTATAAAGAAAACAGGGGGCCGGCCCGGTGGCACACTGCTACAGTGCACTGCTTGGGAGCCAGGCGGCGCTCCCGCCGAGGGGTCGGATCCCACATACAGACCGGTTCCCGCTCACTGGCTGAGCGAGGTGCGGGCGCAACACCGAGGGTTGCGATCCCATTGCTGGTCCCGGTCTGGTACGGGTGTGACACTGAGGGTTGCGATTCGTTGCCGGACACGAAAAAAGACAAAAAAAAAAAGGAAAACAGAATTTATTGATTACAGTTTCAGAGTCTGGGATGTCCACAGT
>NW_007730091.1:149528-158590 GCF_000696425.1 Galeopterus variegatus | reverse complement strand
GAGAAAGAGGGAGAGAGAGAGAGACTCTCATGTGCTCTCCTTTTAAAGCCCACAGAACCACGCCCATGACCACCATTTCTAATCCATTCACTAGGCATGGCCCTCAGAATCTAATCACATCTTCAAGGCCCCACCTTTCAATGACCATAATAGGATTCCCCACCCTCTTAAGAGTTACAGTGGGGATCAAGTTACTAATACATAAAACTTGGGGGACACAATCCATATCAGGCCTTTAAGAAGGTAATTAAGGTTAAATGAGGTCATAAGGGTGGGCCCCAATCTGATGGGACTGATGTTCTTATAAGAACAGGAAGAGACACCAGAGATCTCTGTCTGTCTCTCCACACGAGCACAGAGGAAAGGCTGCCGTCTGCAAGCCGAGGAGAGAGGCCTCACCAAAAACCAACCCTGCTGACACCTTGGTCTTGGACTTCCAGCTGCCAGAACTGTGAGAAGATAAATTTTTGTTGTTTAAGCCACTCAGTCTATGGTATTTTGTTACAGCAGCCAGAGCAGACTAACACAGATTGTATAATTAGAGACGACAACCTCCACCACTTTCATTATGGAAAGCAACTTTCTCTATATGAGACTCTGGCATTTCTTGGTTTGTTGTGAGTTTCTTTCCCTCACCCTTCTGCTCTCCCTTAACACCCCGTCCCCATCCCCTACCACTCCATGTTACATCCTCATTCTGGCTTAAACAGACTATTGTGGGCTAGCCTGGGAACTATATTGGATTGTTCTCAGTAGAACATGTGGCCTGGGAAGGGATGGGATGGTCACAGCCACCTTCTTGACCCCCACCCAGATCCTGCCATGGTGACTTAGGGACTGTTTCTCTGTTCTTTGGCTTAAGGAGGGGACCCATTGGCAAAGGGAGTGAACATCTGTCTTGTCCTAGAACAGTTCCTGGTACGTGGCTGGCATTCCATCAATATCTGTCCAGTGAATGAATGTCCATGATCAGGGCCCAAGGCCTGTCTGAGCGTTGACACCTCTGAGATCGCCCACTTGTGAACCATCCCAGTGGTTATTTCCTGCTGCCTGACATCAGCCTGCCCTTCTGTAACTGTGAATATATCCCCGAATTGACTACTGGTCAGCTGCTGACTACATCCACAAGGTTCCCTAGGACAAACTATTGTCCTTCCCCTTTTGGAAATCTGTACTTAACCCTAGACCCAACCCTTGAACCAATGATCCAAAGCAGAACTGTTTTATTGGAGATGTCAACTGGTTTTGCTCTGGGATATGAGGTTATAGGATAATGAGGGTGTAGGTGACTCTGAGTTGGTCTGGGTGTGTGTTTACTTGGAGCTGGCATGTGTGGTGGACAGGCTGGTTTGTGTGTGTGTGTGTGCACACGTGTTTACAAGGGCCGGCACCCATGGGTGCCCAGTTTTTTCTCTATACAGGGCGCCACCTTTGAGTGGCTCCATTCACAGAAGAGATATGGTCCATTCGTACATGCATTTCGACTAATTTCCAGCAGAGGGCAGTCAAAGGTCTCAGTCTGTGGAGGTCGGTGTATTGCAATGACTTTGAAGTCTACAGTCATAACTTACTCTGATTTGCACAAAGGTGCCCTGTGAGCTAGCAACGCACGGTGATTGGGCCCTTGCTCGGTTAGGTCAGAGAGGTTGGAAGTCAGGTCAAAATCGCCCCCGTGGGAACCTGAGGCTGTCCCCAGGCACCTCCCAGGTAATCTGGCCTCCAGCTCCACCCTACGTAGGAGATACCCACCAACGACATCACAGGGCTGCCACACCAGGTGTTCTTGGGGAGGAATCATCTCAAGGAGAAGAATTTTATGCACCACAACCTGGCGACACACGACGTCCTGCTGGTCAATCAGCACACCCTCTCCAAGGCGCTGGGGTGCTGACATTGGTGATTATACCTGAGTTCCATCCCAGTTGCAATCCCTCTGCTCCATGGAGGTGGGTAGATGGCTGCTTCATTGGTGTGCGCCCGACTGTATTAACTGCTTCCTGTTCTTCAGTGTTAGTGACATTTGGAGTTATGGGGTCACCACATGGGAGGCCTTCTCTTGTAACCAGAAGCCCTACAAAGCAGGTGCAGGCTGGGTGGGAAGGGTGGTTGTGGGTCTTCGCAAATCAGGCACACTCAGGAGAGACTGCTGGATCTAGACGTGAGTGCCAGTGTCAGCGGAGAGGGGTCCTGGCTGAACCTGCCCCTGGGCCTGAGGACTGGGGGAGAGGTTCAAGCCTGATATCCCCAATTCCTGGTGCTCAATCAGCCTGTCCCAAACATAACTGCACCCAGTGCAATCCCACTTAAAGGTGCTCACCCAGTTCATGACCTTTTAAACATTCAGCACCTTGGTCTCTCTTGTGCCCATACTCGACTTGGCAACATGTTGGCTCTGCCAGGCTCCAATGGGCCAACACCCACACGCCCTCTCTGTGCCTGCCTCCCATACCTCAGTGATCCTGCATCTACAATCTTAGTCTCCATCAGCCAACACTCAACGCATCGATACTGCAAAATTCAAACAAGTCAGCATCCCATTACCCAACATATGACACCAGCACTCAAGGTGCGGGATAATACTCCAGGACCTAAAATCCCAATTGTTTACCAGCCAGCACCAATACCTGATTACCCAGACTGACCAACATCAAAGCACCCAAACACTCAGTACATTCAGACCCTCCCACCTCTGGTTGGTTGAGACTCAACACAGGAAATCCCAACTCCCGATGTGGTCAGTATCCCAACTTCCCATCAGTCAACTGGCAACATACTCACACCCAAACATGTGATTGCCTTATAACTAGTCATGCAAGGTACGAACATTCCAACACTTGATGGCTTTCGTATCCCAACGACGGGCCATCATTCACCTAAGACACTGACTCCTGTCTTAGTTTTCTGTTGCTTATAACAGAGTACCTGAAACTTGGTAATTTATAAAGAAATGGAATTTATTTCTTATAGTTTTGGAGGCTGGGAAGTCCAAGGTTGAGGGGGCGCATCTGGTGAGAGCCTTCTTCCTGGTGAGGACTCTCTGCAGAGTCTCAAGGTGGTGCAGGGTGTCACATGGTGAGATTGCAGGAGCACATGAGCATAGTAGCTCGGGTCTCTCTATTCCTGTAAAGCCACCAGTTCCATTCCCACGATAGCCCATTAATCCATTAACCCATTAATCCATGAATGGATTAATCCAATTATGAGGGCAGAACGCTCATGATCCAATCACTTCCTAAAGGCCCCACATCTCAACACTGCCCCATGGGGATTAAACTTCAACATGAGTTTTGGAGAGGTCATTCAAACCACAGCAACACAAAAACACCAAAACAATCCAACAAATGGACTCCCTAACTGGAAGTACATTCCTTCTCCAACATCTATTAACCCAGCTCCATCAGAAAACACCCAGGACCCCAATAGGCTACCACTTGATTTTTTTGACCCTGAAGGTCCAAGACCTACGAATGAGGTTGAGTTCTGGTGGTATGGACTGTGGCCTCCCCCGGGTGGGGGGAATCACCCAGGCTTCCAACCCATGGGGTACTATAGCTTGGCCAGCAAGGCTGAGGGCGCCCAGACAGTGGTCTAAGGATGCTTGTGTCTGAACGCTCACCTGGCTAGGTCTGCAGAAGCTTTATCTTCTCTGCCCCCCAACATCACCAGGGCCTTCCATCTAGCTAGGGTTGGCTTATCTCCTCCCCAGGTCCCCAGATGGGCAGTGGTAAGAGGGTTGTCCCCTGTATCAATCCAGAGAGACGCACCCAATAGGATATATATGTATACATAGGGAGAGATTTACTTTAAGGAATTGGCTCATGCTATTGTGGGGACTGGCAAGTCTGAAATCTGTACGGCAGGCTGGAAACTCAGGCAGGAGTGGACACTGCAGTCTTGAGATGGAATTTCTTCTCTGGGAAGCCTCAGTCTTTGCTCCTAAGGCCTTCGGCTGATTGCACAAGGCCCACCCACAGTATCGAGGGTCATCTCCTTTACTAATGTCAACGGATGGTAGATGTTAACCACATCTACAAGATAACTTCACGGCAACACCTGGGTTCATGTTTGACTGTATAACTGGGTACTATAGCCTGGCTGAATAGACACACACAAGTAACCTTCAGAGGCCCCTCTCTGTCCTCTCTGGTTGGGGGAGGAGGAATGTGGTGGAGGAAGACCCTGGGAGGGCGGGTTCTCTCAGACTCACACAGGTGGGTACTTTGGGTTCCCTCTGGAGCTGAGGGGGTTGTTGCTTACACTGGGGAATCCTTTCCTCTGGCTGTTGAATGAGGAAGACTCTGTAAGTCCCCATGCAGTAAATCGTAAATTGCCCAGATAAACTCAGCTTCTCTCCTATTTCAACTGCCTCAGCAATCCTGGGGGCCCAGGGAGGTGAAGGTGGGAGCCAGGAAAGGGGTGGGTCACCAGTAGGTATTGTTGAGAAGAAATGACCAAAAGTGGCCTCCAGGAGGGTGAGGCTGGTTTCTTTACTTCCCCACTCTGGAATCAACTTGATGTGGAGTGTGGGGCTGGGGCAGAGGAGGGAAACTGAGGCAAGGTGGGTGTGGGGGCAGAGGGCTGTGTACTGCTGAGCCTCAGCTTCTCCACCTGCAGAAGTGGATGAGTTGTATGAGGTGGGTGATTTTCTTTTCTTTTTTTGGTGGCTGTCTCGTACCAGGATCCAAATCCATGACCTTGGTGTTATAAGGCTGTGCTCTAACCAACTAAGCTAACTGGCAAGCCCTAGGTGGAAAACCATTTCAATGCTGGCTGCATGTCAAGGTTACCTGCAGAGCTGTTAAATGCATACCCTCCATCCCATACCAGAGCAAGTGAATACTTTGGTGTATTTCAAAGTCTCTTAGGTGATTCTGTAACACAGAGCCCCACTTACCTGCCCCCACCTCCAGTCACAGCCCCAAATGCCTGATCAATCCTGCTTAGGAGAAGACCAGTCCTCTTAGTTTCTCCACATGGAAAATTGGGGAAGTGTTAGCCTCTGTAACTCCAGCACAGAACCCAACAGGTCAGGTGAAGTGGAGCTGGAAACCTGAATTTCTTTCCTGACTACGTTTCTCCAGCCTCAGCTGTGACTGACTTCAACGCTGGCCCCCAGCCAATACCTCATCTTTTTGGCTTCAGTGATTGGCTCAGGAGTGGGGATGTCACCCACTCAGAGCCAATGAGAGGCAAGAAGACTTGCTGGGGATTCTGGAAAAGCACATTTTCCTTGGGATCAACTAGAAGGGACCCCCAATCTTGCCCTGGTGTGTTATGAGGGTGGGAGAAAGGGCAGAGACTGTTTTGGGGATCACAGGGGAGGGATTGGGACTTTAGCTGCTGTGTGGAGCCAGAAGGTAAAGCCCAGGCAGCCTGTGGCGGCCGAGGGGAGACACTGGAGGCTTGGTAATATCAAATGGGCACCTGGATCGAACCTCACCTGAAGCTGCCCGCATTCCAGTTCTGTGAGCCCATGTTTATATTGTGATAATGAAGATAATATGTGACATTGTATAGTCCTCACTACCTGCCAGACCTTCTTCTTTTTTTTTTTTGACTTTTTTTCTTGAAACATAGTTGATTATACATATTTGTTAGATACTGATTTGAAATATCAATATTTGTGTACAACATTTGGTAATCAAATCAGGATAATTAGTATACTCATGTTTACAGAATGTAATCTTCGTGACCCTTAACCAATTTCTGGCTAACCCCTCTCCCCCTCCCCTTTTCCCACCTCTAATAACCATAGTTCCCTCTTTTTTTTAAAGTTCAACATATTATTGTGATTGTTGTTTCTTTCTTTTCTTCTTCCTTCCTTCCTTCCTTCCTTCCTTCCTTCCTTCCTTCCTTCCTAGCTCCCACTTATGACTGAGGACATGCAGCATTTCTCTTTCTGTGCCTGGCTTATTTCACTTAACATAATTTTCTCTGAGTTCATCCATGTTGCTGTGAATGGCAGAAGTTCATTCTTTTTTATGGCTGAGTAGTATTCCATTGAGTATACAGACCACATTTTCCTTATCCAGCACTTGATGTGTATTAACCTATTTAATTCTCTGAACAGCCCTCTGAGGTTGGTACTATTATGATCCCCATTACACAGATGAGGAAACAGAGGCACAGAGAAGTAAAGCAATTTGTCCAAGGCCACACAGGAGGGGTGGGCAGAGCCAGGATGCCTGGACCCCCACACCTTGTGTTCAACTCTGCCTCCCACTTCTGTTACTTGCACCCAAAGAAGTCCTGACTGATTCCTGGTGATGCCAAAGACTGAACAACAGGAGAATGGAAATTAGAGCCACTCCTCCTTTGCCTAGTACCTTTAGTAGCTTCTTGAGGCCCCTGGACTAAAGACCACAATCCCCACCATGGCCAGCATGCCCTGTCATCACCTCTCCCTCATCTCCTGCTGTCTTCACTTCACTCAGCTCCAGCCCCACAGGCTTCTCTCTGTCCCTCCAGTCTGCCAAATGCCTCAGAGTCTTTGCCCCTGCTGTTCCTCTACCCCTCCTGGCTAACCTTGCTTGACCTCCTCAGCTCAGAGCAAATGCAATCCTCAGAGAGGTGGTCTCTAGCGACCCTCCTCCTGGCCCCAGTCTAGGCCAACAGAGCCCAGACACAAAGAACATGAGCCCCGCAGGCCATCAGCCTGGATTCAAATCTGGTCCCATCACTGCCTTGCTGTGTGACCTTGGGCCAGTACCTTGATCTCTCTGTGCCTTAGTTTCCTTACCTTTAAAATGGGATAATAATAGTATCTGCCTCATAGGTTTGGGTGAGAATTAGAGGTTATTATCTGTAACGGGGACACTTAATAGTCACTCAAGCAGCTAATAATAATAATAATAATAATAATAATAATAATAATAATAATGATAATAATTTCAGGAAACCCTTACCCTTTCTGTCAAAGCCCTCAGCTCATCTGATAATTATGCATTTTAAGTGTAATTCTTTTTTTTTTTTTTAAAAAAAAGATGACCGGTAAGAGGATCTCAACCCTTGGCGTGGTGTTGTCAGCACCACGCTCAGCCAGTGAGCGAACCGGCCATCCCTATATGGGATCCGAACCCGTGGCCTTGGTGTTATCAGCACCGCACTCTACTGAGTGAGCCATGGGCCGGCCTTAAGTGTAATTCTTCAGTGAGTGGCTGTCTTGCCAACTCAGCTGTGTACTCACCACAGGCAAGCACTGGATCTGTTTTATTGACTGTCTGTATCTCTCGGGCTCAGCCCAGTGCCTGGGACACAGGAGGGCTCCGGGATGCATATTGGGGTAGGGTGGTGGAGTGGTTTGCCCTACAACATTGTCTGTAGGGAGTTAAAAAAGCAATAAAACTCACCCCAAGTCAGTCTGCTTTTCGTTATTCATAAATTCTAAAGAATGCTAGTGATAAAATACCCTGAAAAAAATCTTTTATTGGTCTTGGTTCTGAAAAATTGCTATAATTATGGCTGAGTTTTTTGCTTGTTTTGATAACTTTTTTTTTTTCCTTTTTGTCTTTTTTCGTGACCGGCAACGGATCGCAACCCTCAGTGTCGCGCCCGTACCGGACCGGGACCGGCAACGGGATCGCAACCCTTGGTGTTGCACCCGCACCTCACTCAGCCAGTGAGCGGCCGGTCCGCATGTGGGATCCGAACCCTTGGCGGGAGCACTGCCGCGCTTCCCAGTAGCAGTGTGCCACCGGGCCGGCCCATGTTTTGATAACTTTTAAATATCAAAATAATTTAAGACTCACAAGAGATTGCAAAAATAGCGCAGAGAGTTCCCATGTACCCTTCCCCCAGCTTTCTCCAAAGACGATATCTTGTATAACCATCACCCATTGGCAAAACTAGAACATTGATGTTGATAGGATACTGTTAACCCAGGTACATACATTATTCGGATTTAGCCAGTTACTGCTGAATTTTAATAATTTTTTTTTTTAAAAGATGACCGGTAAGAGGATCTCAACCCTTGGCTTGGTGTTGTCAGCACCACGCTCACCCAGTGAGCCAACCGACCATCCCTATATAGGATCCGAACCCGTGGCCCTGGTGTTATCTGCACCGCACTCTACCGAGTGAGCCACGGGCCGGCCTGAATTTTAATAATTTAAATGTAAACTTCAAATTAGCACTTCAAATTCTGTTATTTATTCCTAATAAACTTTGTGTTTTACATGGAAATTGATTCAGGGAACTCCCAGTTATACACGCAGCTCAGATGCAAGTGGACTCAACTATCTACTTTTATTTGGAGAAACATCATGGTTTGGAATGACTTGGAGTGGTCTGAGTGTGTTTAGATTAGATTAGAATAATACGAGCACAGTGATTTTAAAGAGAAGACAGAACTTGAACGAACCCACTTCTATACTTTTCTGTGACCACAGGGAGATTTTATTTGTGTTAAACACAGCAAAGCATTGCAAACTGTGAGGTATGTTTCTTGTTTGCAAGAATAAATTTTAGTTCATGTATGAACTATGGTGCTGAATTTGAATAATATCCTTAAAATGGAAACCAACTCTTTAAAAATTGTTCATTGTTTTAATTCTAAAGAATGAGCCAAGGGCTGGCCAGTTAGCTTAGTCCTTCAGAGTGTTATAAACACCAAAGTCTAAGGATCTGGATCCCCTCACAGGCCAGCTGCCAAAAAAAACCCCAAACCAAAACAAAACAGAATGAATGAATCAAGAAAATATTCTATGGCTCGTTTGTTTTTTTAAAAAATTTAAGGCTAGTTTGCTTTTAAAAAAAAGAAAATAAAATGTCACATCATTTTACATCATCATTTTATAGCATTGATTTCGTGGCTGCCCCAATTATATTGTTTGCAGATATTTCAGTTTTATTCAAGTTCATTTAGTTACTGGTCAATTATTTACATAAAATAGTATATCAGATGTTAACTAAATTTTCAGTGTCTGCCTTTATTTCATGGTCGTAATTGTTATTTTTTTTTTCATTTCATGATTATGTTTGTTTTATAGAAAAGAAGAGTAAAGAAATGGTCCCGTTGGGCCGGCCCGGTGGCGCACTGCTACAGTGCGCCGCTTGAGAGCGTG
>NW_007730091.1:144595-148685 GCF_000696425.1 Galeopterus variegatus | reverse complement strand
CAAAAAAAAAAAAAAAAAAAAAAAAAAAAAAAAAAAAAAAAAAAAAAAAAGAAATGATCCCGGCTGGGTGTTAAACACACCAGGAACGCCCCGTGCAGGAGAGTGCAGTTCCACGTAGCGCCCACCAGGGGCCGCTGTTCCCCAGTCGAGGCCCGCTCAGTTCCACCGTGACGTGAACCGTCCTCAAATCCGGGCCTGTCTTGGGCAGCTCCTTAGGACGTCTCCTCTTCCAGCCGGGAGTGTGGCTCAGGTTCCTTCCTCATCTTCAGGTCCCCACCCTGCTCCTGCAGTCTGGTCACCCCGCGACCACGTGCGCAAGCAACTCTGACCACATTGCTCCCTCCACCTCCTGCCAGGGTTCCCCGGACGTATCCACGCTGACTCTTACCTCTGGGCCTTTGTATGTGCTGTTCCCTCTGCCTGGAATGCCTTTCCATCAGAAAACGCATACTGTACCTAAAGACTTAGCCTCAGTTTCCCCTAGGGGCATGTTACTTAATTGCTCTGTGCTTCAATTCCTCTGATGTGTAGGCGGGACAGAGTGGAATTCCTTGTCCAGGGCAAGGAATTAGAAAATCTGGAAGGCAATAGAGAGCCATAGAAGGTGTTTGAGCAGGAGAGTGTCCTCATATGTAGGGAGAGAAAGGGCTCCCTTCTTTTTGCCTCTGATCTTTCTAGAAGAGTCTTCGGCCAGCCCAGAGCCTCTCATTGTGTCCCCAGTGACTAGACCAGCAGGTCCCTCTCCCTGTGGGCCCTCCTGATGGGGCTCTTTGCTCCCCAGTGACCTCTCTGAGCCTGGGACAGCCCACAACACTTGCTCCCTGGGCAGACATCAGGTGGAGGGACAGCCCTAGAGGGAAAGCCACAAGCTGCAGGCTCGAGGCCTGGGTGTGACCTTTGTGGAAGTGTCAGTGACTCCCTGCATCGCAGAGGAGTTTGGAGGCCCCACGGGGCTGACGTGGCTTACTCAGGACTCACCAAGGAAACGGCGACCTGAAGGAGGTGAGCCCCGCGTGCAGGTAGACACCCAGCTGGGTGGGCCAATGTCCAGGGGGCTGGGGGACCCTCAGACTCTCGCACCCAGCACCCCCTCCCCCTGCCCGTCTCAGTCTCTCTGTCTGACTCTGTCTCCCTGTCTCTGTCTCTGGTCTTCTCAACTCTGTCCCTTCTAAACCTGGCACTGTCACTGTCTGGGTCTTTCCCGCTCTCTTTTACCTTCCACCCCCTGTCTCTGTCTCTTTCTGTGTCTCCCTCTCACTGTCTCTGTCTCCCTATCTCTAACTCTCTCTCTCTGGGTCTCTGGCTCTGCAGGTCTCTGTCTCTCTCCCTGTCCTTCTCTGCCTGTCTGTCACAGCCTCTGCAGCTCCATCCACCCCCTGCTCTCAAAGGGTGGGGAGAATGGCCTTCGACCCCTCTGAGGGTCTCCTCCCTTCTCCTTAGGTTCTGCTTCCTCCCACACTGGTTCCCTGGGAAGTGGCAGAGAGAGAGGGCTGGGGTGGGGTGGGGGCTGCAGACCCCAGTGCTGGCCTCCATTTGGGGAGCCCCCCCGGGCTATCTCCTACCCACAGCCCACCTTTGTCCGCAGCCCACCTTTGCCCGCAGCCCACCTTCTGCTCACTTCTCTCCTGGCCCTTTCTCATCACCGGGCTCTGACCTCCTGTCCTTCTCTTGCCCTCTTTTGTGGGTGCAGCCCCATATCCAGCCCTGTTCCCCACATGGTGCAGCTGCCATTGCCTGACGGTCACCAGCTGGAGCCCTGTTGGCACGAGTTGCATGAAAAAGCACAGGCTCCATGCAACTCTGCAAAGGACCCAATGTCCTTGGTCCTTACGGGTGATGACACCTATTTGTGTGTGTGTGTGTGTGTGCTGTGTGGGAGGCCAGGTGGGGGGTCTGGAGTCCCCAAAGATGGTGCTTCAGGGACCAGGGAGGGTCTGCCTGTGGTGTGGCTATAGGGGCAGTTTTTTCTGGGGTTTGCTGTCGGAGAAGGCGGAGGAATCCAGGTCTGTTCTGGGGTCTGGCAGTTTAATGGGTCCAGCCGTTGTGCCAACCTGGGGTGTTTGTCCTCAGGTGTGACTGTTGTGGGGATCTGGTTGTCATAAAGATTTGGGGTAGTTCTGGGGGCTCAGCTTTTGCAGAAGTCTGGCTTCTGTGCATGTCCGGGGTGGTTTTGTGGGGGTCTGTTGAGGAGGTTGGTGACTACTCTTGTCTGCAGGGCGCCATTGGGGACTCTGGCTGCCACGGGGTCTTTTTGTTCCAGGGTTATGGTTAGGGTCCTGTGTGGCTGCTGTGAGCTTCCAGTTGCCATTGGAGGGTGGGGGTACATATTTGTTGCAGGTAAATTACTGGTTACAGACCTCAGGTTGCGGCTTGCTGGTGTCTGATTATTGTGTGTGGGGTTGTAGTTAGTGGGTTAGTGGAGATCTCTCTTTTTCTTTCCATTTCTAGCTCTGCTCTGCCCTTCCATACTATACTTTCACACAAAAATTTATTGAGCAATTATTGTGTGCCCAGCCTCTGGCTGCAGCAGGCTTCTGGGGGCTCTGGGCCCTGCTCAGATGGGAAGATGAGGTGGAACCCCCCATACCCACTTTCCCACCACCTGTGGTTGGCACTGGGTGTGGGATCACTGACTCACTTGGAGCAAAAGAGCTGGATATTTGTGTCTGAGACCAGCCTCTGGCCTGGTCTTACTTCCCACACTTCAAGGCTGAAGCCCAGGGCTTGGAAGGCCAGGGGTTCTTGTGTGGGTGCAGGGACTCACCCCTGGGGGAACAGAGAGGGTTACAGGTATCAAGAGGGGGAACCAGCCATGCAGATGTCTGGGGGGAAGGCATTCCAGGCACAGGGCATAGCCAGTATAAAGGCCCTGAGGCAGGACCATGCCTGGCACGCTGGAAGAGCACATGGAGCCTGTGCAGCTGGAACAGAGTTAGCGAGGGGGGGAGAGGTGAGCCAGCGTTACCACCACCACCTCTGATCACATAGCCCCCAGGCCCAGGCCTATCAGGGTGCACATCGTTATAACTCAAGCTCAGATGTGAGCACACCCCCTAAAGCGAGGTTTCTCTACCACATGCTATTGACATTTGAGGCCAGACGGTCCTTTGTCCTGGGGGCTGTGCTGTGCATTGACAGATGTTTAGCAGCAGCCCTGGCTTCTCCTCACTAGATGCCACTAGCACCCCACAAGTCGGGATAACCAAATATGTCTTTAGACATTGCCAAATGTCCCCTGGGTTCAGAACCACTGTCCCAAAGCTGGAGGGTGGGTGGGAGGCTGCCTGGGGGCTCTGCGGCAGTGTCTGCAGGGGAGAAGTCAGGAGCCCCGGTGTGACCTTAGGTGAGCTGGTCACAGTCTCCTCACCTGTAGAACGGGAGTCTGGGGGTGATGTAAAGATCCAGTGCACTCATTCATTCATTCAACAAGCATTTATGAAGCACCTACTATGTGCCAGGCCCTGTGGTGGGGACACACTGAGTGAGGAAAAGCAACACAGTGGGAGAAACTGAGTGGGAGAAAGAGAGATGTTGGTCAAACCAGTACTCAAGGGGCTGGCTGGTGAGCTCACTTGCTAGAGCGCGGTGCTGATAACACCAAGGTCAAGGGTTCGGATTCCTGTACTGCCCAGCTGCTCCCCCGCACCCCCCAAAATCAGTACACAAATGAATGAAAAATTTCTATGATGTGAAATGCTAAGCAGCAGAAACACCTGGTGTTTAGTAAGCTCAAAGTGGGAGAGGAGGTCTCTATCCTGGGAGGTCACAGAGGGCTTCCTAGAGGCCTTGTGATCAAAGGTCGAAAGTAAAAGAGGAGGGGAGGGCTGAAAGGGCATTGTGGGCAGTAAGTGTGCGTGTGCTAAGGCCCTGTGGTGCGCTGGAACAGTCGAAGGCCAGCGTGGTTGGAGTGTGGCCGGAAGAGCTCCACCTGGACCATGCGGGCCCCACGGGTGGGGTGAGGGAGTGTGGTCTTGATCTGTCGATCTGTTGAGGGTTTTAAGCAGAAAAGTGGCATAATCTGATTTGCATGGTGAAAAGATCCTTCCAGCAGATAGTGCCTGTAAAGTGCTTAGCACAGGCAGTACCAGGC
>NW_007730091.1:139654-144311 GCF_000696425.1 Galeopterus variegatus | reverse complement strand
AGAGGAGGTCTCTATCCTGGGAGGTCACAGAGGGCTTCCTAGAGGCCTTGTGATCAAAGGTTGAAAGTAAAAGAGGAGGGGAGGGCTGAAAGGGCATTGTGGGCAGTAAGTGTGCGTGTGCTAAGGCCCTGTGGTGCGCTGGAACAGTCGAAGGCCAGCGTGGTTGGAGTGTGGCCGGAAGAGCTCCACCTGGACCATGCGAAAGTAAAAGAGGAGGGGAGGGCTGAAAGGGCATTGTGGGCAGTAAGTGTGCGTGTGCTAAGGCCCTGTGGTGTGCTGGAACAGTCGAAGGCCAGCGTGGTTGGAGTGTGGCCGGAAGAGCTCCACCTGGACCATGCGGGCCCCACGGGTGGGGTGAGGGAGTGTGGTCTTGATCTGTCGATCTGTTGAGGGTTTTAAGCAGAAAAGTGGCATAATCTGATTTGCATGGTGAAAAGATCCTTCCAGCAGATAGTGCCTGTAAAGTGCTTAGCACAGGCAGTGCCAGGCACCCAGAAAAGGCTTGAATGACGCCAGTGGGTGTTTTGGGGACCTCAGGGGGGTCACAGAACCCAGTTTCTGCTTTCTGAGGTCCCCAGGGACATAGCTCTGCCCTGTTGTCAGGAACTGTGGTGTTTTCCAGGCTTGGGGTGGGATCTGGAAAAGTGGGATGTCCCTGTTTTGAGCACAGCTTTGGAGATGGAGGGGGGACAGTCGCCCCTGGGGTGGGGGTGGGGTTCCAAGGGCCAGAAGCCGCTTCTCTCAGCGGACTCCCTGGGCCCAATTTGCAGAAGGGAGACAGGCCCTTGGACTTTATGAGCACCAAGTCTTAGCCACACGCTGGCCACGTGCTCTGCCCCATGGGAGGCCCCAGAGGAGCTGTGTCCTGGCCTTGGAGGCACTTTTGGGACCTGTTGACAGCTCTGGCCCCATCTTGGGCTTGAATGGGCACTCTCTGGGCTCCAGATGCCCAGGTTCCAAACCCACTTGTGACCCGCTGTGTGACCCTGGGCAAATCACTGTACCTCTCTGAGCCTGTTTCCTCCACAGCAAAAAGAGGTGTTGTGAGGATTCAACAACATTGTTCACATTCATTCATTCACAAATAGTTATTAAGCACTTACTGTGTCCCAGGTGCTGTTCTAGGCACTGGGGACCCAGAGTGGAGCTGTTTCTGCTGTCTGGGGCTGGCATTCTAGTGGCAGAGACAGAACTAAGCAAATCAATCAGTCAATAATTAGAAAGTGAGTTCATCCACATTGTTGCAAATGACAGAATTGTCCCCCTTTTTAAAAAGGCTGAGTAGTATTCCATTGCATTTACAAGCGTATACCACATTTTTTTTATCCATTCATATAATAATGGACACCTAGTTGCTTCCATGTCTTGGCTATTGTGAATAATGCTGAAATAAACATGGGAGTGCAGCTATCTCTTCAACATACTGATTTCTTCTTCTTTTTTTTTTTTTTGGTGACTAGCCAGCACAGAGATTGAACCTGACCTTGGTGTTATCAGCACCACACTCTAGCTGAGCTAAGCAGCCAGCCCAGCAGACTGATTTCAATAAGTATATGAGGTGATGGATTTGTTAATTACCTGGTTTAATCATCTCACATTGTAAACATATATCAAAACATCACACTGTACCCCATAAATATATACAATTATCATTTGTCAATTAAAAATAAAATTTACAGAAATGAACACCAAAAAAGTAAAGGAGTGTTAGTGTCCCGAATTAACACAAAGCAGTATGAAAGTGAGGAAAAAATGACCGAGGGGGTGAGTGGGGAAGCTGTTTAGCCTAGGGGTCAGGACAGGCCTTTGCTGAGGAGGTGACATTGGAGGAGAGACCTGAAAGAGGGGACGGAAGAACGCTGTGAGTATCTGGGGGAAAAGCATTCCAGGCAGGGGGAACAGCCAGTGCAAAGGCTCTGAGACAAGACCACACCCGGCTTGTTAGAGCCACAGCAAAGAGACCTCGTGTGGCCTTAGTGAGCGCTGGAGCCAGGAGACCTGGCAGGAGGGGACCTCTATAGTCCACACAAGCCACGAGGACAGGGTTGTGGCCGAGGAGGGGTGAGAGGTGGAAGGATCTCAGATCGATGTTTGAAGGTGAAGCCTATTGTTTCCTGACGTGGGCCCGGATGTGGGGGCGAGAGAGAGGAGTCAGGGATGACCCTGGGGGTTTTGGCCTGAGCACCGGCGGCGGGGTGGGAGGGTGATGGAAGTGCCATTAACTGAGATGAGAAGACAGGGGAGGAGTCGGCTGCGGGGGACATCAGGCGCGGGTTCTGACCACTGTGAGTACTTGGAGCTCGTGAAATCCCCACGTGGAGGCGTCCGGAGGCAAATGTCGCCTGAGTGTTGAGGTCCGGGAGAGGCCTGCCGGGAGTCACAACCTCGTGGGCTCGGTGTGGGTTGAATGAGATGCGTGTACGGGGCTCGGTGGAACTGGGTGGGGTTCCGCCACCTGTCCTGGGGGCTGTAGTGGCTCAGGTGTCTGGAAGAGAGACCCTCCTGGCTGGGTTGTTTTTTTTTTAGTTTCTAAAATTTTCTTATTTGGGAACTGGCGGGTATGGGGATCCGAACCTTTGACCTTGGTGTTACCAGCACTATGCTCTCCTAAGTGAGCTAACCGGTCAGCCTAGTTTCTAAAATTTTCTTATTTGGGAACTGGCGGGTATGGGGAACCGAACCTTTGACCTTGGTGTTACCAGCACTATGCTCTCCTAAGTGAGCTAACCGGTCAGCCCCCTTACCCCTTTCTGGCGACCTGGCTCAGGCCTGGGTGGCTTTCTCTGGGCAGTTGGAACTTGGATGGGGCTCAGTAAGCGTCCTTTGGGGATCCCAGCTGGGCCGCAGGGCACCCAGAGAAGGGGATGGGATTTGAGGCTTCTCTCTTTTGCGGATTGTGGTGGTTTGAACTGAAGAGGGGGACACGGGGATCCCGAGGGACCCGTCTGGCCAGGGGCCCAGGGCTTATAAGGCCTGAGATGAATTTTGTTTTGCGTGAGTTTCAGGAGGTGAATTTCCCTGGCATGACACAGTCCTGCTATGGGATCAGACCTCTGAGCTCCCAGGGCCTCTCTGAGCTCATGAAGTTCAAGAACTAAACACTTGCCACATTTGCAGATTAAGCATGTGCCTGGGTTACCTGTTCAGCCTTTGCACCAACCTTGTGCCCATTTCACAGTTGAAAAAACAGGCTCAGAGAAGAGAAGGCACTTGCCCAAGTGTGTCCTGAGCAGAGGAGGGATTGGACCCCTGGCCTTGCTGGCTTCAGACACCCTTGCCCACCCCTGCTTCCTGCCTGTCAGCCTGTCCCTGGCGCCCGAGACTCCAGCTGGGCTTGTGGGCACAGTAGGTACCCAGGCTTCCGGCCTCTCCCTTGAGCCCTGGGAGGGCATCAAGGTGAGGGGGCGGGATGGGCACAGGTCCCAGAGTGCTTTGCATTTTCCCCTTGAAATCTGAGTTCCCACAGAGGCTTCTCGGTTTTAGAGATCAGTTTCACTGGGGCTTTTATGAGGCAGGGGCTTGCTCATAGTGAGAGTGCAGGGCCCTGAGGTTTCATCGGGCTCCCTGAACCCTGTGAGAGTGTAGCCTCTCGTGGCTCCGTCGCCTTTCCAAGAAACAGTCTGGGCTGCCCAAGGCCGTGGGAACAGCCCCTGTGAGTCCCTGTCCTCCCTGGGCAGCCTTCTGAGCCACAGGAAAACCACGTGGAGCAGCCTGGGTGGGATGGCATCTTCTTCAGCCTGATCCCCCGGAGTCTGGGCAGGGAGGGGTAGAGAAGGCAGAGAGATGGACCTAGAGAAGCAGTTTCCAACCCCTTGCTTGCAATACCTCTTGTGATGGTCAGCTTATTACCTATCAAGACAACCTCTGCTGGGTTAGTGAGCGGGAATTCTAAGACAATTCTTTAAGACGCGAGCCCAAACCTCCCCCTCCTCCCCATCTCCATAGTCCTGACTCAGCCTTCTGTGACCACACAGAACATACCACCTTCTCCAAATATTTCATTCCTCCTACATTTCTCTGAGTGCCAAGTTGAGGGGGCGGGACGGGCACAGGTCCCAGAGTGCCTTGCATTTTCCCCTTGAAATCTGAGTTCCCACAGAGGCTTCTCGGTTTTAGAGATCAGTTTCACTGGGGGCTTTTATGAGGCAGGGGCTTGCTCATAGCGAGAGTGCAGGGCCCTGAGGTTTCATCGGGCTCCCTGAACCCTGTGAGAGTGTAGCCTCTCGTGGCTCTGTCGCCTTTCCAAGAAGCAGTCTGGGCTGCCCAAGGCCGTGGGAACAGCCCCTGTGAGTCCCTGTCCTCCCTGGGGAGCCTTCTGAGCCACAGGAAAACCACGTGGAGCAGCCTTGGTGGGATGGCATCTTCTTCAGCCTGGCCCCCCTGAGTCTGGGCAGGGAGGGGTAGAGAAGGCAGAGAGATGGACCTAGAGAAGCAGTTTCCAACCCCTTGCTTGCAATACCTCCTGCGATGGTCAGCTTATTACTTATCAAGACAACCTCTGCTGGGTTAGTAAGTGGGAATTCTAAGACAATTCTTTAAGACGCGAGTCCAAACCTCCCCCTCCTCCCCCTCTCCATAGTCCTGACTCAGCCTTCCGTGACCACACAGAACATACCACCTTCTCCAAATATTTCATTCCTCCTACATTTCTCTGAGT
>NW_007730091.1:133963-138086 GCF_000696425.1 Galeopterus variegatus | reverse complement strand
GCATCCCATGGCTGATATTGGCTGTTTCTGTTAGTTTCCCTCAATCAGCTCCTCTTTTGCCGTGAAGACTTAATTAAATACTATTTTGGAAGGAGAGGGTTGGTTATTTCCACGCTGCTCAGTCAGGGGATGGAAGCCCCATTCCTCATTGGGGAGGGGGGGCCGTGGCGTCCTGCTCGACACCAACCTTGCAATGTAGGGAAAGAAAAGAAAAACAGGAAAGAGGGAGGGTAAACCACAAAAAACCCTCAGAGAGCCACAGGTGGGCGCCAGCCTCAGCTCCTGACTAAACTTCAGTTCTGGGCTACTAAACTCTGGGCTACAAGGTTCTAGTTCCATCTCTGCTGCTAAAATCCTGTATGACCTTGGTAAGTTCTCTCCCATCTCCGGGCCTCAGTTTCCTCTTCTACTAGTCAACTCATCACTTAAATTTCTTAGCAACTATTTTTATTTTTTTCATATCGGTGCTCTAACTTATTCTTTTTATATCTACCTGTTTTTGTTTTATAACCTCCCGTTCTTGTTTTATGGCTGTTATTCCGTTCCTTATCTTTCTGAGTCAGTATATTTATTTACAGCTCTTTCAAGATTGCACTGATGTCCTCTCTTTCCTCAGATGTAAATTCTTTCAGTTGGGGAGTTTGTGGGAATTTCATCAAGTGGCCAATACTTCATCATCTCCAGGTTATTTCTCTCTGGTCAAGGTCTTCTGAGAGTATATAGTCTTTACCTCATATATTAGGGGACCCTGCACTTTCATGGGCGGGACGGGGGGGCTTCAATTCTGGTCATCAGGCTCCTCCTCTCTGATCTCTGGTTCAAGTTAGCATTTTCCCATCATTTCTCAGTGTTTGGGGAGAAATGGGGTGGTTTCGGTGTGTACTTGTTCCGCCATCTTGAGTGGAGGTCCAATTTTATCATCTGTAAATGGATACAGTTGTGTTGGGTGATCTCTGAGGGTTCTCACAAATATTTTCTTTTCTTTTTTAAAAAAGATGACCGGTAAGGGGATCTTAACCCTTGACTTGGTGTTGTCAGCACCACGCCCAGCCACTGAGCGAACCGGCCATCCCTATATGGGATCCGAACCCGGGGCCTTGGTGTTATCAGCACCGCACTCTCCCGAGTGAGCCACGGGCCGGCCCCCACAGATATTTTCAACACAGATAACATAGGGGTTTGGCAGCAAAAGTCTAGTGGGAGAGGATTCTAACAACAACAGTATTAATAAAAACAAATAAAAAATAGCCATATGGCTAATTTACAATTATTATGCACCAGCTCTTGACACATATGATGTCATTTATTCATTACCTAAAGAATGAAGCACCACTATTATCCCTATTTCACAGATGAGGCATTGGAAGCTCATAGAGGTGACCACCCTACCCAAGCACACTCAGCTGGAAAGAGAATTTGAACCCGGTTAGGGCAGGTGCTCTTAACCCTGACCACTCTCCTGCATCCCGAGGGCATGAGTGCTGTTCTCAGCCTACCCCATTGTTAGCTGTGTGGTTTTTTGACCCTTTTGTTCTCTGTGGAGACACCTTCAGAAAACGGTGTCCTCAGTGGAAGAGGTGGAAATATCTGAGGAGGTTTAACCTGCTGTATTAGAAAAGGTTTGGGTGCTGGAGCTGGTTACACCTGGATTCTGGCTGTGTTACCTCGGGTAGGTTACTTGACCTGTCTGGGCCTTGGTTTCCTCATCTGTCAAATCAGGATAATGACTGTGCTTTTCTTTCCTCTCTGGGTGGCGCTGAGTAAAAATTGAGATGGTGCATATGCCTGGCACATAGCAGGTGCTCAATAAACGTGACTGTTTTCCCTGCAGGAAAGCAGGCTGGAGTGGGGATGGGGAAAGGGGAGCCTCCACCCATCAAATCCCCAAAGGGTTTTAGGGGCCCAAGGGAGGAGAGGTCCTCCATGAACAGAGAAGGGTCCAGTGGAGGTGGGTTTCAGCTCCACTCCAGAGAGATTTTCTTGACCACGAGAGCTCTCCCAGTGTGATGGGGGCTGGCTTTAGAGTGAACGAGTTTCCCGTCATCGGTCAGGGAGGCTGCGGGGGCTGATGGGGCTGGGGTGGAGTTGGCCTGGGCCGCCTCTGAGGGAGACCCTTTTCTTGTTCCTTATCCCCCTCTGGCCACTTCACAAGGATTGCCCCCCACCTCACCACCCTCCATTAGAGCTTCCTCTGTGACCACAGGAAGGCCCAGCCCAGCTCTCACTGCGTCTTCTCTAAATAAACACCGGCAGCAGAGCTATCTGCAGCCCCATCTCCCTCTGGGTTCCTGTGGAGGTGTGGGAGTTGGCGGTTAGGGGGCTCAGGCCACAGTGAGACCGAGCCCCTCTCTACCTCGCTGGCTTGGCGTGACAGCCGGCTGCCCCAGAGCTGTTCCGGCCTGACCCTCCTTTGTGTAACCACTAGTCCATCCTCAGCTTTCTTCCCTGGGCATCTTCTAGCTCTAGCTCTGCATTTGAGGACCCCGGTGCTACGTCCTCCCCACTTTCCATCCTGGCTGTGGTCCAGTCATCTCTGGGCTTGCCTGCTGCTCACATCCTCTCTCCAGAGCTAGGGTTGTGCCTCCTGGTTGCTGGCCCCAGGGCCTTGGGATGTGCCGTTGACCTCCACGAGCGTGCTCATCAATTCCTGGGCTCTGGTCAGCATCCTGTGAAGTTGGAATAGTAGTCAGGACCCCCTCTGAAGGCCTCCACGATGGAGCTGGGGGATGCTATGGCTAGTGAGGAAATGGACCCTGAGTGAGGGCTTGTCTTGGCTGGGGCTCAGTTGAGCTGTCTGGGGAGTGGACAACCCAGACCCGGCCCTTTTGGGGAGAGAGGACCCATTTAGGGTGACTCAGTACCCCACTCTCACGGCCCCCACCCCTTGATACTCATTCATTCATTCTCTCACTCACGTATCACTCATTCCTCAATATATTCCAATATTCATTCATTTATTGGTTCATTCCAAAAAATATTTGTGCAGTGTCTTCTTCTTTCATTGATTCTCTGAGCCTGGGGTGGAGGTGGGGGTGAACTGAGGCACACCTGAACAAGGAATTGAAACTTGGACCTTGCTGTCACCAGAACCCTGATCTAACCAACAGAGCTAACCAGGCAGCTCCTCCCAGAGGTTTTTAAGCTGAGGATAAATGGGGTTTTAAGAAGCCTCCTATGGGCCGGTGGTGGATTTGGGGGGACCAGCATGGAGGCTGATGGGGGTCCAGGTGGGATAGCCATGCCTGGGCTGGGGTCAGAGCTGTGGGGAGGTGGGAGGAAGTATATGCAAATGTGGAGGGGGGATTGGTGGGAGGTGGGGCCAAGGGAGGAGGATTCAAGGGGTGTCAGTAGCAGCTTTCGGGTCAGGGTTGGTGATGGTGCCCACCACGTTGGGAGGAAAACGGCAGGTTTACTTTTGGAATCACCAAGTATTTCTGGGCCAGCCACTTAACATGCTAAGCCTCAGTTTTCTTGTCTTTAAGTTGGGGGACCCACTCCCGACAAAAGGTGTGGTTGCCTCAGGTGTCTGGAAGGGCTCAGTGAATTTGTACACCTGAGCAAGGTTATGTTAGTCAACCTGGCTGCTGGGGACACAGCTCAGAGTTAGCTCCAAGCAAGTGCAAACCTGGGGCTCCCACCTGGCATCTGTGTCCAGGGTTCACCTACCTCACCAAGTCATTGGACAGGGGTGGGGCTGCCTACTGCAGCAGCAAGCAAGCACCAGCAGATGGGCGGCTGGCCCAGGTGCCTGTGGGGCCTCAGACCGGGTCTTGGAATTGGGTGCCGGAGTCTCCCCAGTGACCAGAAATTCTCAGAGGAGGTCCTGAGCACGGGCTCTGGGGTTTCTGCAGTGACTGGGAGTTCTTGCTGACTTAGATGACTTTCATTTTTTATTTTCCAAGCTCAACCAAGATTTCCAGACGTGGCAGTCTCTTTAGCACATGAGCAGGCCATGTGGGGTGGCTGAACAGACTCACATTAGACAGACCTGAGTTCAAACCCTAGTCCTGCCACTCATTTACTGTGTGACTTGGGCAGATAAAAGACCCTCTCTGGGTCTACTTCCTTCCCACTATCATGTTGCTGTTACCTTTTCCATGAGCTTGGGGGTTTTGTGAAGGCA
>NW_007730091.1:131845-133703 GCF_000696425.1 Galeopterus variegatus | reverse complement strand
TTCCTTCCCACTATCATGTTGCTGTTACCTTTTCCATGAGCTTGGGGGTTTTGTGAAGGCAGGGAGGCAGATTGATTCTCCTCTACTGACCCGGCATCCACCTTAGGACCTGGCACGGTATTGTACGAATAAGTGAAGAAATAGGCATCCCAGGGTGTTTTGTGAAGTATAGATATTTCATGGGCAAATATGTTTGAGAACCACTAAGTTAAACAAAACTAAACTTTTTTTTGCAGGACATCTCAGAGCCTTTGGTATACTTTGTGATTCTTCAATAAGGAATAAGGTATGCAGAATTTCTCAAATATCTTTATACTTTTTTTGGGGGGGGGGCAGGGCACGCTTGGCACTGGGATTCCTGACAACACACTCTGGGAAAAATGGGCTTAAGATCATGGTTACAGTTTCTAGGCATGTTGTTATTTGGCCACTTGTATATGCCTTTATCCTCTTTCAAATATGACCTAAATTATCTTATGCAGCCACAACCACTAAGTCCAAGAACTATTAGCACAGATTAAAAGATTAAATTCAAATAAGAACCTTGGAGAAGAAAAATCTGAACTCCTAATTCAAGCTACTACTGTTTATCTTAAAACTTAGTGCTGAGTTTCCTGGTGGCCAAAGCAAAAAGAGAAATCATCTGTTCACTCTTTCATTCACTCGACAAATATTTATTTACCGCCTACTATTTTAGGTGGTACAATGCTAGGTACCAGGGATACAACAGTCGACAAAAAAAGACATATCACTGCCCTCATGGAAGTTACAGTAATGGGTTTTTGGAACAAAGATGCCAACCCTCAGTGTCCTCTGTTCCTTGAAGCCTGTTCTGACTTCTTAGGCAGAACCCTCACACTTTGCTGTGGCTTTTCTATCCACCTGTTTTGTATCAGAATCACAGAAGGTGATGATGTCCTAGTTACAGGAAACCCAGGTGTTTGGTAGAACCTAGATCTTTGTGTTAGAATTTTTGGGAAAACCAATATGGGAAATAGGGCTGAGGCAAAGGAGGTGGTTGTCAATTTTGGGGATATCCCTGGGACATTGGACATCTTTTCTGGGCTCAGCCTGGGAGTTGGGAATCTAATGACTTTGATTCTTCTCTATGCTCTCATTTGCAACAGTCTGGTTCTTCAACGTGAGATGTGTGGGAAGGTCTCAAGGATTGCTTTATTGTTGGTTGGGTGGATAGATGGACCCATGGATGTATATATATGGATCAGTGAATGGATTTGTGGATAAATAACTTGCATGTAGGAGGGATATTTGTTGGATGAAAAAAATTCATTAAGTGCCTAGTAAAGGCACAATATTATTTTTTAAAAATGAGCCTGTCAGGGCCGACCCTGTGGCACACTCGGGAGAGTGCAGCGCTGGGAGTGCAGTGACGCTCCCACCGCGGGTTTGGATCCTATATAGGAATGGCTGGTGTGCTCACTGGCTGAGTGCAGTGCGGGCGACACCAAGCCAAGCATTGCGATCCCCTTACCGGTCACGAAAAAGACAAAAACAACAAAAAAAAATGAGTCTATCAATGACTGAATGTTCAGTTGGATGGATGGATGGATGGGTGGATGGGTGAGCAGTAGGTGTGATGGATGATTGTACAGTTGGATGGGGAGATGAATGGACCTTTGAGACTGGATGGATGGATAAATAAGATGGTGTGTGAATGAATGGATGAGTGAGTGGATGTTGAGTCGGTAGGTGGGGGGTAGAGGGATGAACAAATTGATGACTGAGTGAATGGGTGGATGGTTAGGCAACCTGATGAACAGGTGGGTAGTTGAGTGGATGGGTGGGCAGGTGCAAGATTCTGGCCACAGAATGAAGAGATCTTGGGGTACAATCTGGG